>NC_053389.1:285201517-285479762 GCF_905171765.1 Bufo bufo
CACTCTGGACTTTACTAGCGGGTACTGGCAAGTACCCATGCCCCCAGAAGATCGAGAGAAGACTGCTTTTACTACACCTATGGGCCTGTTTGAATTTAATTATATGCCGTTCGGACTATGTAACACTCCAGGGACGTTCCAACGGTTGATGGAGAGTTGTTTAGGCCATAGGAACTTTGAGACCGTATTGTTATACCTAGATGACGTCATTATCTACTTCAAGACGTATGAGGACCATCTAAAGCACCTCGCCGAAGTGTTTCAAGTCCTTACTAAATATGGCCTCAAAATCAAGCCATCCAAGTGTCACCTGCTGAAACCAGCAGTAAAGTATCTAGGGCACGTTGTTAGTGCCGAAGGAGTCCAGCCTGATCCTGATAAACTTGCTGCTGTCCGGAATTGGCCTACTCCCACCACCGTGAAAGAGGTGAGAAGTTTCCTCAGCTTTGCAGGATATTATAGACGCTTCATCCCGCATTTTGCACAAATTGCGGATCCGATCCAGGAACTCCTAAGTGGGCATCCCAAGAAGAGTCCAAAGACTCCTATCCTGGTGAATGGAATGAAGAACGGGAGATTGCCTTCCAGCTCCTGAAAAAGAAGCTGACCGAACCCCCTGTCCTGTGTTACCCGGATTATCATAAGCCGTTCCACCTCTACACGGATGCCAGTAAAAGAGGCCTGGGAGCTGTGTTGGCCCAAGTGCAAGACAACAAAGAGAGGGTGATTGCTTACGCCAGCAGATCCCTGAGGGGAGCTGAGAAAAACGATCAGAATTACAGTTCCTTCAAGCTGGAGTTCCTTGCTGCCACTCTGTTTGTCGCCTTCACGGACAACAACCCCCTGGCGCATCTGAACACCGCCAAACTAGGGGCACTGGAGCAAAGATGGGCCTCCCGTCTTGCCAACTATGACTTTGCTGTGAAATACGGGGCAGGCCGCTCCAACGATAATACTGATGCCCTGTCGCGGCTCCCCACTACAGAAGCCCCAGATGAACCAAAGGATGCCTGGGAAGAAGTGGAAATGCGGCAGGATAAGTTTGCTCGGCAGGATAATATCCGTACTGAAAACCACTCCACCGCTGATCCTTCCTCACCGGATATTCCCGATTCCAGGGGCGACAAAGAAAGGTGGATTAAGCTCCAGTCCGAAAGTAGAGTCCTCGGTGAACTGCTCGACTTCCTTACCAATATGAGAACTCCTGAGAGAGTCCGCAGGAAGAGTGCAGACCCAGAACCCATGAGACTGTGGAGACATTGCCACCAACTTTTCCTTCAAAAAGGCCTGTTGCTAAGAAGGAGCCTGGATCCAGTGTCCTGTGATAGGATATATCAGATCCTCATACCACGTCGAGATGCCAGTCTGGTGTTAGAAATATATCACAACCAGTCCGGACACTTCGGCGTGCAGGAGACCGAGGCCACCATTCGCAGGAGGTTCTATTGGATCGGGATGAGAGAAGATATTGAGAAATGGTGCCGGGAATGCACTGCCTGTGCCGTGGGGTGAAGTGAACGCCATGACCAGAGGGCGCTCTCCATCCTATCGTAAGTAAAACTCCCTTAGAGCTTGTTGCCATTGACCATGTGAAGTTGGAGCCAAGTCGCTCAGGGTATACTTATGCCATGACTATTATTGATCACTTCACTAAGTTTGTCGTAGCAGTACCTGTGAAAGACCTGACGGCCAAGACTACAGCGGAGGCGTTCTGAAAGCACTTCCTCCTGCCCTACGGCTGCCCAGAGAGGATCCTCACCGACCAGGGGTCTGCGTTTGAATCACAGCTTTTCCAAGAGATGTGCCTGCTGCACAATTGCCAGAAAGTCCGGACTACCGCCTATCATCCGCAAGGTAACGGACTCTGTAAAAAGATGAATCAAACTCTCATTGAAATTCTGAGAGCAGTACCCCCTGAGACAAGGAGAGATTGGCCTACTCTGCTGCCACAACTCATGTATACCTATAACAACACAATTCACTGCTCCACCGGGTACACACATTTTTATCTAATGTTTGGCCACCAAGGGAGGTTACCTGCTGACCATTCCCTGGATGTACAAGTGCCTGATGTGATCAATCCACTACCAAAAACTGATTGGGTGGTGGAGCATCAAAGACATTTCCTCAATGCTAAGGAGATTGTTCAGGAGTGCATGGAGAATGCCCGAGAACGACAACAAAAAGACTATGACCTGGCTGCTCATGCGGGACCTCTAGCTCACTGAGACATGGTATGGTTGAAGAACAACCATCGAACCAGTAAATTGGACAGTAAGTGGGAAAGGATTCCCTATGTCATTTCTGCCATCCCTAATGCCGAGGCTCACATTTATCAAATCTCCAGAGAAGGTAAAGGCTCCCAAGTTGTACATAGAAATCGTTTAAAGCCCTGCATAGAAGGAGAACCTGCAGCAGAGGACATTGAGCCGGAGTCTCCTGAGCCTGAGTTGCCAACCCAACCTGCTGATCCTATGCAGGCTGTTGAGAACCTGATACATGATACAAATCCACTTCATTGGTTTCTCACACCCTGGTTAAACCTGGTAGTACCAGCTCCCGTTCCTGCTGGTTCTGCGTCCCAGGATGAACCCACTTCAGCTCCTGCTATTTCTCCACCTCAGAATGACCTGTCCCAGAGTGTACCTGAAAGGGCTCCAGAACCCGTGGACTCCTCCAACCCTCCTGAACCAAGCCAGGAGGAATCTCCGCCAGTAAGAAGGTCCACGCGGTCTACCAAGGGGCACCCACCTGTGAGATTTGGAGACTACATTATGGGCCCAGGTAGCCCCTCACGGGAAACTCCTGTTTAACCATTTACAAGACCCGGGTACGGACTCAATTTTGTTCTTTGAGCCTCCAGGAACTTATGTTATATTTGCATTTGATATGGACTATCATTATGGACTATCCTGGTTATCCTTGATTCGCTGTACCAGGTCAGCGCCCCCTGTTCCCTTACATTATCCTGAGAGAAGAAAACGATGCCCCTTTTCACCGCACTTTCCAGTGGAGCTGCTTGATATATTTATACTGCTAATATGGTGATTTCCGTATATGCCTGTTCTCCATTTTGTTTTTCAGGTTTCAGTTTCCAACTGGGCGGGCCCCTTATGTTGCGCTGAGGACGGGCAACGTCACAGCAACGGGGTATGTAGTTTCCCACTAGGTAAAGGTGGGCACTACACAAGGGTTAATATGTCTATTGCATTGGTGTGATGTTTTATGTTCATTTTCCCTGTGTTATCTGGGTATCAGGCCTGTTGGGGTGTAGTTCAGCCTCCAGACACTAGAGGGAGCTAGTAAGCCCTTAGTATATATAGCTAGGCCCAGACAGGGAAGATTAGTGCATTCCAGGTGGCTAGTAGTACAGTCTAGTCTGCCTGAAGTTCCTGAGCCTCTGTTAGCTCAGAAGAGTCACCCCATGAGAAGAGTTTGCCTCCTGGGAGAAACCTGCAGTTCCCACAAGCCAAGCAGAGCCAGTGTATCCAGCTAAGACAAGTAAGCTGAAGGGCAGAAGAATCATAAATATAAAGCAAGGATAAATACGGGAGGAAGATTATTTGCCAAGGATAAAAGCCAGCATTAGGGCATATGGGCCTTGGAATATAGCCAGCCAGAACAACTGAGAAATAGTGCAGCCTGGTCTGGAGTGTTGATTTTACCCTCTGAGTATCTTGCAAAGAACATTATCTGCCATTTATAAAAAGCCTGCTAATCATTACTGCTGCAATGCGGAACTGAATTTGAATTGTACAAAGTTGGACTGTTTTCCAGTAAAGCAAAGTTTGGTTCACCATACCATCTGTGTACCTCAATTACTACTGCTATAAAATCGGTGTGCCACCGTTACAGGCACTGGCGTCACGTTTCTTAAAGGGACCTTGCCCCAGGCACATAAAACACCTGCAACATCCAGGGCACCTCATCCACCACCAGGCCTGGTCCCTAAATACAGAGTGTGCCCCAGAGGACTCCTGTGCCAGCCTCTCCTTCACTGCTGTGCGCCTGCCCAGGGTCATCCTACAGAACTGTGAGTAACCCTTGCTTGCCATTAACCGTGACCTCGCAATCGCAATACCCTGCAGGTCTGGCGTGCTGCAGTATGAAGATTGAAGAACGAGGCAGGGTTTAAATCCAACTAAGAACTCTTGACAGCAAGCAATTTTACATCCAGTTATAAAACAGTCTCTGATAAACATGTAGGTTGGATGTGGCAAATCCAAGTAACAGACTGTATATGAGGCTATGTCTCAGGCTATAGTAGGAAGTTGTATACTCACTGGTATTCAGCTCTTTGCCTTGCTCCAATCTTAGTAAAGGTGGTTCAAGTCCTTATCTTCTACACACAAGTGATGCAACTGATGGCCTATCTGTCCTTGAAGTAACGGTGAGGCTGCCAGAAGCTAATAAACCTTCACCTTATTACAAAGGCGCCTAGAGTCTAGAATAATGGCTATTGTCCTTCCTTTGTCTTTCCACAATAAACTTAGTAAAACAGGGATCTTTATACAAAAGTGCAATACAACATGATACAACATACATCCTAACAAGATTTGCAGTGCCCACGTACAGGAGTGGGGACGCTGCACCTATCCTTTCCCTACACTTCTAATGCTCTTTCCCTGAACTTCTATTGAGCAAAATATAAATTTTCAGGTCTTTCCTAGCACTATCCCTAGTGCCTGCTAACGTCTCTCCCTGCATTAAATACATCACAGGGCTGGCTGGCTGCTGATTGGCTGCATGCATGGCATTGTGGGTGATCCCTCATTCCCAGAGTTCCTTGCTCCATGTCCTAACATGTGCAGCAGCCAATTTAGGAAAAAAATGTGATTCGTCACCTAGAAGCGTGCCGAAATTCGGATTTGGTGCGAATCGAAGAATTCCTGAAATTCGGATCGAATTCCACTTCATCAGCTTCGATTCACTCATCTCTAATATATACTGTTGAGAAACACACATTTGTACCCTAGGTTTTTATCATTTCTTTTCATCACCATATTCTGACCCCCATAACTTTTTTTTTATAATTATGTCTATGGAGCTGCGTGGGGGCTCCATTTCTGCAGGACAAAATGTAATTTTTATTAACATCATTTTGGGTTGTGCTCAACTTTTGATCATTTTTTATTCATTTTTTTGGGGGAGGTAAACAAATTAAAAATATCGAATAGGCCATTTAGATATTTTTTTCTGTTACGCCATTCATCATATGGAATACATTTTTTCTATATATTTTAATGGTAAATGCATTTTCAGATGTGGAAATACTTATGATGCTTTTTTATTGTTTATTTGTATTTTAAGCTTGAGCAAAGTGGGGTGATTAGAATTTTTATGTTTATTTTTTATTTTTTTATATTTTTAGAAACTTTTTTTACCTTTTTGTTTTTAACTTTTTTAAACTCTCCCAAGGAGACCCCAACATGCAATTACCTGCAGGTCTGCATTGGAATATACCAGTAATAGTATAGAACCCTTGTACAAGCTCTAGAGTCTAGACTATTACTTCTTTGGAACAAGTGCTTTCAGACTTTTTACCTTTCAGATGCAAAGGTTACATTTGACCATGGCATCTGAGGGGTTAAATGCCTGTGATCAGTGTTATTGCCAATCGCAGACATTATCCCTGGGTGTCTGCTGTGTGAAACAGCAGGCATTCAGTGGCTAAGGTGCACGCTCCGCTCCAGAGTGGGTGCATCTTTAAAGATCCAAAATCTGCCGTACATGTATGACGGATATTGGGAAGGGGTTAATCAATTTGGTGCTTGTTAATATAGCATTTTTTAAAGATGATTGTTTTATGAAACCAAAAGGCCTCAATTTAAGAAGGGAGATCATGCACTTTTATTGATTATTCGCGGCCGTGAATGGTTCAATGTATTTATGCTCCCTTTTGCTGTTTTTTCCTTTTTTTTTCTTTTTACTGTTTGCACTTATATTGTGCATGAACTATGTCAAAGTATACAACTATGAATATGTTTCTCAATAATTTTTCTTCATGGATAAATCGAGAAATAACGCACCTATAATCTGAACGGATCCCTATTCAATGCAGTGATTTTCCTAGCAGAGTTTTTCTTTTCTTCCTTTTCCTATATCTGTTTCTTTTCTCAGTGTTTTTTATTTTTTCTAAGCTATGAAATTTTAATATGCTGGAAGAGATATCTGTGCATACTGAAATAATCTTGGTTTTAATGAAATACTATGTAATTCTATGTATGCTAGATATTTGATTGGAATGATTTTGACGCTCCAGGTGGCAACTATTTGAAATAAGTGTTGTACAAAGGGGAGTAACTATGACTGCCCCGTGCTATTCCCTCTCTCCACCCAGTGCATAGTCACAGGTGGGAGAAATTATAGCGTCTATCAAACACACTTGACTTCTTATTTAAACCTGAGAGCGCCAAGTGCACTCCACTTTTACGAATAAGACTTTTCGAAACGCGTCAAAAACAGCCTGTACCAAGAGAGATCTTGAGCCCTGTACTATCCGTGTGTAACTTGAATAAATGGAGAACTTGATACTTCGAAAAAAAGTGAGTGCTGGAGTCTAATTTTACTCATTTTCTATGTTTTATGAAACACTAGTCTTAGTCATTGTGCTCCAGTGTCTTTCATGTATATGTGTCCTCCATTTATTATCTATTCCTGGCTTTGGCTTCAAAAAGCGTGTTACAAAATCTGAAAAGTACCTGTACAGGTGCAGCCTGGCAAGTTGTGGTAATCCACATGTGGCCTGGTTTGATCGTGTACAGTCATCAAGAAAACATATTTCCATATGTCTTAATAGTGCATAGGGAAATCATTAAGGGGATCCTTTCTACATGCCAAAGTGGTATAAGTTACTTTGGTGGATTCAATTAATTTCAGTAGCCACCTGTAAAACTACATTTCTCCTGTAGTGGCCACTGGCATGGAAGCTAATGGTAACAACAAATCAACTGATGACAAATCAAGGTATATTGTTACATCTAAAGACATTTTAAAAAGAGCCAATGACTGAAAATTTTAGCACAAAACCATGCAATCAATTACTGAAACAGGTATTATTAGACTTGATCTTGCTATAAAACGTCATGTGGAGATGTCCCTCAGGATGCTTTATTTCAATTCTTTGGTTTTGCTAAAAAAAAAATCTGATTTATTCCTTAATTTTGCTAGCTTTTTATTCACTGTCATTGGCATTGCACCAAGAGAACAAGGCACCATGTAATTCAGTGAAGAATCTGTTACAGATAATAGCTCTACAGATGATAAAATGACTTCTGCTGCAGCCAAGCTACTTTCTGCACCAATGCTTTTTAGGGTAATTAACCTCCAGTGCATTGACTGTGGCCTCTCGATAGTAATACCAGACAGGCCAGTGGATTACCAGCCAGGTAGCAACCAAACAGGGCATAGTGATAGAACAAGAAGAGTTCTCAACTAGGGATGAGCGAACCCGAACTGTATAGTTCGAGTTCGTACCGAATTTTGGGGTGTCCGTGACATGGACCCGAACCCCAACATTTTCGTAAAAGTCCGGGTTCGGTGTTTGGCGCTTTCTTGCCGCTTTTTGAAAGGCTGCAAAGCAGCCAATCAACAAGCGTCGTACTACTTGACCCAAAAGGCCATCACAGCCATGCCTACTATTGGCATGGCTGTGATTGGCCAGTGCAGCATGTGACCCAGCCTCTATTTAAGCTGGAGTCACGTAGCGCCGCACGTCACTCTGCTCTGATCAGTGTAGGGAGAGGTTGCAGCTGCTGTTAGGGCCAGATTAGACAGTGATTAACTCTGCAAAAACACTTAATTCAGTGATCGATCTACAGCTGTGGATCATTGAACTGCTGCTATTTAATTGCTCACTGTTTTTAGGCTGCCCAGAGCGTTTTTCAGTCACTTTTTTCATGGGTGATCGGCGGCCATTTCGTGTCTTGTGGTGCGCCAGCACAAGCTGCCACCAAGTCCATTTAACCATCAATAGTGTGGTTATTTTTTTTGCTATATCCTACATCAGGGGTTTGGCTGTGCTTGCTATTTTATTGAGGGGTAAAATACAATTGCTAAAATAGCAGTACCCTAAATCTGGCGTTTCAGCTGTGGCTAGCCAATTGTAATACTGTCTGCTGTCTGCTGAAGCACAGTTTTTGTTCTAAGTTGAATACAATTTCCCACCTTAGCAATTCCCTAAATATTTTTTTTCTGCTGTATCAGGCCAAGTTTAAATCGATCCATAAAAGGGTATATTAGATTTAAGCTGAGGATAGTGTCATCCTCAATAACTTCACACGCTACCGTGCATTTCCAAGTTTAATTCTGTCCGTAAACGTATACCTGTCACCCAGCGCCTAAATAATAGGCCTAAAATTTATATTCAGCTAAATCTATGTTTATTGCTGAGGCTTGTCAATTCATTTAGTGTCCGCCAAAGCACAGTTTTTGTTCTGGGTTGAATACAATTCCCAACTTAGCAATTCCCTAAATAATTTTTTTATGCTGTATCAGGCCAAGTTTAAATCGATCCATAAAAGGGTATATTAGATTTAAGGTGCGGATAGTGTCATCCTCACTAACTTCACATGCTACCATGCATTTCCAAGTTTAATTCTGTCTGTAAACGTATACCTGTCACACAGCGCCTAAATAATAGGCCTAAAATTTATATTCAGCTAAATCTGTGTTTATTGCTGAGGCTGGTCAATTCATTTAGTGTCCGCCAAAGCACAGTTTTTGTTCTGGGTTGAATACAATTCCCAACTTAGCAATTCCCTAAATAATTTTTTTCTGCTGTATCAGGCCAAGTTTAACCGCCTCGGGACCGCCTAATGCAGGATCGCGTTCCGGAGGCGGCAGCCTGGCACACAGTCACGCATATACGCGTCATCTCGCGAGACGCGAGATTTCCTGTGAACGCGCGCACACAGGCGCGCGCGTTCACAGGATCGGAAGGTAAGCGAGTGGATCTCCAGCCTGCCAGCGGCGATCGTTCGCTGGCAGGCTGGAGATGCGATTTTTTTAACCCCTAACAGGTATATTAGACGCTGTTTTGATAACAGCGTCTAATATACCTGCTACCTGGTCCTCTGGTGGTCCCTTTTGTTTGGATCGACCACCAGAGGTCACAGGTAGCTCAGTAAAGTAGCAACAAACACCACTACACTACACTACACCCCCCCTGTTACTTATTAACCCCTTATGAACCCCTGATCACCCCATATAGACTCCCTGATCACCCCCCTGTCATTGATCACCCTCCTGTCATCGATCACCCCCCTGTAAGGCTGCATTCAGATGTCTTTATGATTTTTACGGATCCACTGATACATGGATCGGATCCGCAAAACACATATGGACATCTAAATGGAGCCTTATAGGGGGGTGATCAATGAGAGGGGGGTGATCACCACATATAGACTCCCTGATCACCCCCTGTCATTGATCACTCCCCTGTCATTGATCACCCCCCTGTAAGGCTGCATTCAGATGTCCGTATGATTTTTACGGATCCACTGATTCATGGATCGGATCCGCAAAACACATACGGACGTCTGAATGGAGCCTTACAGGGGGGTGATCAATGACAGGGGGGTGATCACCCCATATAGGCTCCCTGATCACCCCCCTGTCATTGATCACCCCCCTGTAAGGCTCCATTCAGACATTTTTTTGGCCCAAGTTAGCGGAAATTATTTTTTTTTTTCTTACAAAGTCTCATATTCCACTAACTTGTGTCCAAAAATAAAATCTCACATGAACTCACCATACCCCTCACGGAATCCAAATGCGTAAAAATTTTTAGACATTTATATTCCAGACTTCTTCTCACGCTTTAGGGCCCCTAGAATGCCAGGGCAGTATAAATACCCCACATGTGACCCCATTTCGGAAAGAAGACACCCCAAGGTATTCGCTGAGGGGCATATTAAGTCCATGAAAGATTGAAATTTTTGTCCCAAGTTAGCGGAAAGGGAGACTTTGTGAGAAAAAAAAAATATAAATTTCCGCTAACTTGTGCAAAAAAAAAAATTCTATGAACTCGCCATGCCCCTCATTGAATACCTTGGGGTGTCTTCTTTCCAAAATGGGGTCACATGTGGGGTATTTATACTGCCCTGGCATTTTATACTGCTCTGGCATTCTGGGATCCAAATGTCTAAAAATGCCCTCATAAAAGGAATGTGGGCCCCTTTGCGCATCTAGGCTGCAAAAAAGTGTCACACATCTGGTGTCGCCGTACTCAGGAAATGTTGGGCAATGTGTTTTGCGGTGTCATTTTACATATACCCATGCTGGGTGAGATAAATATCTTCAAATGCCAACTTTGTATAAAAAATGGGAAAAGTTGTCATTTGCCGAGATATTTCTCTCACCCAGCATGAGTATATGTAAAAATACACCCCAAAACACATTGCCCAACTTCTCCTGAATACGGCGATACCACATGTGTGACACTTTTTTGCAGCCTAGGTGGGCAAAGGGGCCCACATTCCAAAGAGCACCTTTCGGATTTCACAGGTCATTTACCTACTTACCACACATTAGGGCCCCTAGAATGCCAGGGCAGTATAACTACCCCACAAGTGACCCCATTTTGGAAAGAAGACACCCCAAGGTATTCCGTGAGGGCCATGGCGAGTTCCTAGAATTTTATATTTTTTGTCACAAGTTAGCGGAAAATGATGATTTTTTTTTCTTACAAAGTCTCATATTCCACTAACTTGTGACAAAAAATAAAAACTTCCATGAACTCACTATGCCCATCACGAAATACCTTGGGGTGTCTTCTTTCCAAAATGGGGTCACTTGTGGGGTAGTTATACTGCCCTGGCATTTTAGGGGCCGAATGCATGAGAAGTGGTTTGAAATCAAAATCTGTAAAAAATGGCCGGTGAAATCCGAAAGGTGCTCTTTGGAATGTGGGCCCCTTTGCCCACCTAGGCTGCAAAAAAGTGTCACACATGTGGTATCCCCGTGCTCAGGAGAAGTTGGGCAATGTGTTTTGGGGTGTCTTTTTACATATACCCATGCTGGGTGAGAGAAATATCTTGGCAAAAGACAACTTTTCCCATTTTTTTATACAAAGTTGGTATTTGATCGAGATATTTATCTCACCCAGCATGGGTATATGTAAAATGACACCCCAAAACACATTGCCCAACTTCTCCTGAGTACGGAGATACCAGATGTGTGACACTTTTTTGCAGCCTAGGTGGGCAAAGGGGCCCACATTCCAAAGAGCACCTTTCGGATTTCACCGGCCATTTTTTACAGATTTTGATTTTAAACTACTTACCACACATTAGGGCCCCTAGAATCCCAGGGCAGTATAACTACCCCACAAGTGACCCCATTTTGGAAAGAAGACACCCCAAGGTATTCGCTGATGGGCATAGTGAGTTCATGGAAGTTTTTATTTTTTGTCACAAGTTAGTGGAATATGAGACTTTGTAAGAAAATAAATAAAAAAATCATCATTTTCCGCTAACTTGTGACAAAAATAAAAAATTCTAGGAACTCGCCATGCCCCTCACGGAATACCTTGGGGTGTCTTCTTTCCAAAATGGGGTCACTTGTGGGGTAGTTATACTGCCCTGGCATTCTAGGGGCCCAAATGTGTGGTAAGTAGTTTGAAATCAAAATCTGTAAAAAAATGCCCGGTGAAATCCGAAAGGTGCTCTTTGGAATGTGGGCCCCTTGTACCACCTAGGCTGCAAAAAAGTGTCACACAAGTGGTATCTCCGTACTCAGGAGAAGTTGGGCAATGTGTTTTGGGGTGTCATTTTACATATACCCATGCTGGGTGAGATAAATATCTTGGTCAAATGTCAACTTTGTATAAAAAAATGGGAAAAGTTGTCTTTTGCCAAGATATTTCTCTCACCCAGCATGGCTATATGTAAAATGACACCCCAAAACACATTGCCCAACTTCTCCTGAGTACGGAGATACCACATGTGTGACACTTTTTTGCAGCCTAGGTGGGCAAAGGGGCCCACAATCCAAAGAGCACCTTTTGGATTTCACCGGCCATTTTTTACAGATTTTGATTTCAAACTACTTACCACACATTAGGGCCCCTAGAATGCCAGGGCAGTATAACTACCCCACAAGTGACCCCATTTTGGAAAGAAGACACCCCAAGGTATTCGCTGATGGGCATAGTGAGTTCATAGAAGTTTTTTATTTTTTGTCACAAGTTAGTGGAATATGAGACTTTGTAAGAAAAAAAAATATATATATAAAAATCATCATTTTCCGCTAACTTGTGAAAAAAAAAAAAAGTTTTATGAACTCACTATGCCCATCAGCGAATACCTTAGGGTGTCTACTTTCCGAAATGGGGTCATTTGTGGGGTGTTTGTACTGTCTGGCCATTGTAGAACCTCAGGAAACATGACAGGTGCTCAGAAAGTCAGAGCTCCTTCAAAAAGCGGAAATTCACATTTTTGTACCATAGTTTGTAAACGCTATAACTTTTACCCAAACCATTTATTTTTTAACCAAACATTTTTTTTTATCAAAGACAAGTAGAACAATAAATTTAGAGAAAAATTTATATATGGATGTCGTTTTTTTGCAAAAATTTACAAATTTACAAGTGAAAAATTTCATTTTTTTGCAAAAAAATCGTTAAATTTCGATTAATAACAAAAAAAGTAAAAATGTCAGCAGCAATGAAATACCACCAAATGAAAGCTCTATTAGTGAGAAGAAAAGGAGGTAAAATTCATTTGGGTGGTAAGTTGCATGACCGAGCAATAAACGGTTAAAGTAGTGTAGGTCAGAAGTGTAAAAAGTGGCCTGATCATTAAGGGTGTTTAAGCTATGGGGCTGAGGTGGTTAAATCGATCCATAAAAAGGTATATTAGATTTAAGGTCGGATAGTGTCATCCTCAATAACTTCACACGCTACCGTGCATTTCCAAGTTTAATTCTGTCCGTAAACGTATACCTGTCACCCAGCGCCTAAATAATAATCCTAAAATTTATATTCAGCTAAATCTGTGTTTATTGCTGAGTCCGCCAAAGCACAGTTTTTCTTCTGGGTTGAAATACAATTCCCAACTTAGCAATTCTCTAAATCAGTGGTTTCTGCTGTATCAGGTCTACTTTAAATCTATCCATAAAAGGGTATATTAGATTGAAGGTGCGGATAGGGTCATTCTCAATAACTTCACACGCTACCGTGCATTTCCAAGTCTAATTCTGTCCGTAAACGTATACCTGTCACCCAGCGTCTAAATAATAGGCTTAAAATTTATATTCAGATAAATCTGTTGATACTGCCGTGGCTAGTAAATCTATTTAGTGTCTGCCAAAGCACAGTTTTTGTTCTGGGTTGAAATACAATTCCCAACTTAGAGCAGAAACCACAAACTTAGGAAATTACTATCAGGCCAAGGTTAAATCTATCCATAAAAGGGTATATTAGATTGAAGGTGCTGATAGTGTCATCCTCAATAACTTCCCACGCTACCGTGCATTTCCAAGTTTAATTCTGTCCGTAAACGTATACCTGTCACCCAGCGCCTAAATAATAGGCCTAAAATTTATATCCAGCTAAATCTGTGTTTATTGCTGAGGCTGGTCAATTCATTTAGTGTCCACCAAAGCACAGTTTTTGTTCTGGGTTGAATACAATTCCCAACTTAGAAATTCCCTAAATAATTTTTTTCTGCTGTATCAGGCCAAGTTTAAATCGATCCATAAAAGGGTATATTAGATTAAAGGTGCCGATAGTGTCATCCTCAATAACTTCACACGCTACCGTGCATTTCCAAGTTTAATTCTGGTTGTAAACGTATACCTGTCACCCAGCGCCTAAATAATAGGCCTAAAATTTATATTCACCAAAATCTGTGTTTATTGCTGAGGCTGGTCAATTCATTTAGTGTCCGCCAAAGCACAGTTTTTCTTCTGGGTTGAAATACAATTCCCAACTTAGCAATTCTCTAAATCAGTGGTTTCTGCTGTATCAGGCCTACTTTAAATCTATCCATAAAAGGGTATATTAGATTGAAGGTGCGGATATGGTCATTCTCAATAACTTCACACGCTACCGTGCATTTCCATGGTTTAATTCTGTCCGTAAACGTATACCTGTCACCCAGCGCCTAAATAATAGGCCTACAATTTATATTCAGCTAAATCTGTCGTTACTGTTGTGTCTGTATTAGTGTAATACGGTACCAAAATAGATAGCCAGATAGTGTTAGGTGCCTGTAAAAAAAGCACTGAATTTGAATTCAATACATTGGGCCAAATAATTTTTTTCTTATTGTGGTGAACGGTAACAATGAGGAAAACATCTAGTAATGGACGCGGACGCGGACATGGTCGTGGTGGTGTTAGTGGACCCTCTGGTGCTGGGAGAGGACGTGGCCGTTCTGCCACAGCCACACGTCCTAGTGAACCAACTACCTCAGGTCCCAGTAGCCAACAGAATTTACAGCGATATTTGGTGGGGCCCAATGCCGTTCTAAGGATGGTAAGGCCTGAGCAGGTACAGGCATTAGTCAATTGGGTGGCCGACAGTGGATCCAGCACGTTCACATTATCTCCCACCCAGTCTTCTGCAGAAAGCGCACAGATGGCGCATGAAAACCAAGCCCATCAGTCTGTCACATCACCCCCATGCATATCAGGGAAACTGTCTGAGCCTCGAGTTATGCAGCAGTCTATTATGCTGTTTGAAGACTCTGCTGGCAGGGTTTCCCAAGGGCATCCACCTAGCCCTTCCCCAGGGGTGAAAGAGATAGAATGCACTAACGCACAACCACTTATGTTTCCTAATGATGAGGACATGGGAATACCACCTCAGCACGTCTCTGATGATGACGAAACACAGGTGCCAACTGCTGCGTCTTTCTGCAGTGTGCAGACTGAACAGGAGGTCAGGGAGGAAGACTGGGTGGAAGACGATGCAGGGGACGATGAGGTCCTAGACCCCACATGGAATGAAGGTCGTGCCACTGACTTTCAGAATTCGGAGGAAGAGGCAGTGGTGAGACGGAGCCAACAGCGTAGCAAAAGAGGGAGCAGTGGGCAAAAGCAGAACACCCGCCGCCAAGAGAGTCCGTCTGCTATTGGCTACCGCCATCTGGGACCCAGCACCCCAAAGGCAGCTTCAAGGAGTTCCCTGGCGTGGCAGTTCTTCAAACAATGTGCTGACGACAAGACCCGAGTGGTTTGCACGCTGTGCCATCAGAGCCTGAAGCGAGGCATTAACATTCTGAACCTTTTTTTTTTTTTTTTTTGATATCTTTATTGTTTTTCTTAGTAAAACCAATGTAAAAAGGTTATCTGGTCACAGCGGATGGGTACATATAACAGGTACATTTAAAGCAACGCATCGCTTCGATGCTAAACAGCGTATATACATATAAAGGCATCTAAATCCCGAAGTACCCTCAATTAATATCACTTCTCTGTCACATGTAACAAAACCAATACCCATCCCTGCCCCTGAGTTCCAAAAACCCCCCGTGCATCCCCCCACCCAGCGTACCTGGCCTGGTACGGCCGCCACGAGGGGCGTTAGGGCGCTCATGCCCCTCTATTGGGTATTTTTCAAACCTTCATAGTATCAAATCCTATGTAGTATGGAATGTTATGTTGGTATTCATTATTTAAGAATGCACGACAATTTATTTGTTTAGTATTAGGACATAGCCACAGCGAGTGGGTGATCATCAGTTCCAGTCAGGGTATTCCATTCTCGCCATTTCCCCTATCTATACGCCATTTCTGTGGCGTAGCTCACCCCGCGCCGTTTCATGCCCTCAAAATCTGTTATTCGTGTCATTAAGCTTTGCCATTCATTTATTGATGGTGACCTGTCTTTCACCCATTGTCTCATGATTATTACCTTGGCCAATAAAAATCCCTTCAGCCAATAAGCCTGTTCGTTTTTGGCAGTTCTTTTTTTGTACTCAGGAGGGAAGAGTCCAAGCACCACTACTTGGATAGTTAGGGGGGGGCTATTCCCACTTTGTCCCGCCATCGCCTGGAATATACTGCCCCAGAAGAGCTTAATAACTGGGCAGTCCCACAGCATATGTACAAACCCTGCGGCTACCAGGGAGCAACGTTCTGAACCTTAGCACAGCCTGCATGACCAGTCACCTGCATGCAAAGCATGAACTGCAGTGGAGTAAACACCTTAAAAACAAGGAACTCACTCAGGCTCCCCCTGCTACCTCTTCTGCTGCTGCCGCCTCGGCCTCTTCCTCTGCCTCTGGAGGAACGTTGGCACCTGCCGCCCAGCAAACAGAGGATGTACCACCAACACCACCACCACCTCCGTCACCAAGCATCTCAACCATGTCACACGGCAGCGTTCAGTTGTCCATCTCACAAACATTTGAGAGAAAGCGTAAATTCCCACCTAGCCACCCTCGATCCCTGGCCCTGAATGCCAGCATTTCTAAACTACTGGCCTATGAAATGCTGTCATTCAGGCTGGTGGACACAGACAGCTTCAAACAGCTCATGTCGCTTGCTGTCCCACAGTATGTTGTTCCCAGCCGCCACTACTTCTCCAAGAGAGCCGTGCCTTCCCTGCACAACCAAGTATCCGATAAAATCAAGTGTGCACTGCGAAACGCCATCTGTGGCAAGGTCCACCTAACCACAGATACGTGGACCAGTAAGCACGGCCAGGGACGCTATATCTCCCTAACTGCACACTGGGTAAATGTAGTGGCGGCTGGGCCCCAGGCGAAGAGCTGTTTGGCGCACGTCCTTCCGCCGACAAGGATCGCAGGGCAACATTCTTTGCCTCCTGTTGCCTCCTCCTCCTCCTCTGCTTCCTCCTCCTCTTCTTCCACCTGCTCATCCAGTCAGCCACACACCTTCACCACCAACTTCAGCACAGCCCGGGGTAAACGTCAGCAGGCTATTCTGAAACTCATATGTTTGGGGGACAGGCCCCACACCGCACAGGAGTTGTGGCGGGGTATAGAACAACAGACCGACGAGTGGTTGCTGCCGGTGAGCCTCAAGCCTGGCCTGGTGGTGTGGGATAATGGGCGAAATCTCGTTGCAGCTCTGGGACTTGCCGGTTTAACCCACATCCCTTGCCTGGCGCATGTGCTGAATTTGGTGGTGCAGAAGTTCATTCACAACTACCCCGACATGTCAGAGCTGCTGCATAAAGTGCGGGCCGTCTGTGCGCGCTTCCGGCGTTCACATCCTGCCGCTGCTCGCCTGTCTGCGCTACAGCGTAACTTCGGCCTTCCCGCTCACCGCCTCATATGCGATGTGCCCACCAGGTGGAACTTCACCTTGCACATGCTGGACAGACTGTGCGAGCAGCAGCAGGCCATAGTGGAGTTTCAGCTGCAGCACGCACGGGTCAGTCGCACTGCGGAACAGCACCACTTCACCACCAATGACTGGGCCTCCATGCGAGACCTGTGTGCCCTGTTGCGCTGTTTCGAGTACTCCACCAACATGGCCAGTGGCGATGACGCCGTTATCAGCGTTACAATACCACTTCTATGTCTCCTTGAGAAAACACTTAGGGCGATGATGGAAGAGGAGGTGGCCCAGGAGGAGGAGGAGGAGGAAGAGGGGTCATTTTTAGCACTTTCAGGCCAGTCTCTTCGAAGTGACTCAGAGGGAGGTTTTTTGCAACAGCAGAGGCCAGGTACAAATGTGGCCAGCCAGGGCCCACTACTGGAGGACAAGGAGGACGAGGATGAGGAGGAGGTGGAGGAGGATGAGGATGAAGCATCTTCACAGCAGGGTGGCACCCAACGCAGCTCGGGCCCATCACTGATGCGTGGCTGGGGGGAAACGCAGGACGATGACGATACGCCTCCCACAGAGGACAGCTTGTCCTTACCTCTGGGCAGCCTGGCACACATGAGCGAATACATGCTGCAGTGCCTGCGCAAACGACAGCAGAGTTGCCCACATTTTAACGTGTGCAGACTACTGGGTTGCCACCCTGCTGGATCCCCGGTACAAAGACAATGTGCCCACCTTACTTTCTGCACTGGAGCGTGATAGGAAGATGCGCGAGTACAAGCGCACATTGGTAGACGCGCTACTGAGAGCATTCCCAAATGTCACAGGGGAACAAGTGGAAGCCCAAGGCGAAGGCAGAGGAGGAGCAAGAGGTCGCCAACGCAGCTGTGTCACGGACAGCTCCTCTGAGGGCAGGGTTAGCATGGCAGAGATGTGGAAAAGTTTTGTCAACACGCCACAGCTAACTGCACCACCACCTGATACGGAACCTGTTAGCAGGAGGCAACATTTCACTAACATGGTGGAACAGTACCTGTGCACACCCCTCCACGTACTGACTGATGGTTCGGCCCCATTCAACTTATGGGTCTCCAAATTGTCCACGTGGCCAGAGCTAGCCTTTTATGCCTTGGAGGTGCTGGCCTGCCCGGCGGCCAGCGTTTTGTCTGAACGTGTATTCAGCACGGCAGGGGGCATCATTACAGACAAACGCAGCCGCCTGTCTACAGCCAATGTGGACAAGCTGACGTTCATAAAAATTAACCAGGCATGGATCCCACAGGACTTGTCCATCCCTTGTGCAGATTAGACATTAACTACCTCCCCTTAACCATATATTATTGTACTCCAGGGCACTTCCTCATTCAATCCTATTTTTATTTTCATTTTACCATTATATTGCAGGGCAACCCAAAGTTGAATGAACCTCTCCTCTGTCTGGGTGCCGGGGCCTAAAAATATCTGACAGTGGCCTGTTCCAGTGTTGGGTGACGTGAAGCATGATTCTCTGCTATGACATGAAGCCTGAATCTCTGCTATGGGACCTCTCTCCTCTGTCTGTGTGCCAGGGCCTAAATATCTGACAATGGACTGTTCCAGTTTTGGGTGACGTGAAGCCTGATTATCTGCTATGACATGAAGACTGATTCTCTGCTCTGACATGAAGCCTGAATCTCTGCTATGGGACCTCTCTCCTCTGTCTGGGTGCCGGGGCCAAAATATCTGACAATGGACTGTTCCAGTTTTGGGTGACGTGAAGCATGATTCTCTGCTATGACATGAAGCCTGATTCTCTGCTATGGTACCTCTCTCCTCTTTCTAGGTGCCGGGGCCTAAATATCTGACAATGGACTGTTCCAGGTTTGGCTGACGTGAAGCCTGATTCTCTGCTATGACATGAAGACTGATTCTCTGCTGACATGAAGCCTGAATCTCTGTTATGGGACCTCTCTCCTCTGTCTGGGTGCCGGGGCCTAAATATATGACAATGGACTGTTCCAGTTTTGGCTGACGTGAAGCCTGATTCTCTGCTATGACATGAAGACTGATTCTCTGCTGACATGAAGCCTGAATCTCTGTTATGGGACCTCTCTCCTTTGTCTGGGTGCCGGGGCCTAAATATATGACAATGGACTGTTCCAGGTTTGGCTGACGTGAAGCCTGATTCTCTGCTATGACATGAAGACTGATTCTCTGCTGACATGAAGCCTGAATCTCTGTTATGGGACCTCTCTTCTCTGTCTGGGTGCCGGGGCCTAAATATATGACAATGGACTGTTCCAGTTTTGGGTGATGTGAAGCCTGATTCTCTGCTATGATATGAAGACTGATTCTCTGCTGCCATGAAGCCTGATTCACTGCTATGGGACCTCTCTCCAATTGATATTGGTTAATTTTTTTTTTTTTTTTTATTCATTTCCCTATCCACATTTGTTTGCAGGGGATTTAACTACATTTTGCTGCCTTTTGCAGCCCTCTAGCCCTTTCCTGGGCTGTTTTACAGCCTTTTTAGTGCCAAAAAGTTTGGGTCCCCATTGACTTCAATGGGGTTCGGGTTCGGGACGAAGTTCGGGTCGGGTTCGGATCCCGAACCCGAACATTTCCGGGAAGTTCGGCCGAACTTCTCAAACCCGAACATCCAGGTGTTCGCTCAACTCTATTCTCAACTCAAAATGCAGTATTGTCATGTTTTATAGAGGTTGTTCAGGCAGTATATATTGATGACCTATCCTCAGGATAGGTGATCAATATCTGATTGGCAGGGGTCCAACACTGGCCACCTTCCCAATCAGGTGTTTGAAAAGGAGGCAGTGCTTCATGCGAGCGCTGCTTCCTCTTCATTACACAACACTGCGTTTTTCTTGCAGCGGCAGTGCAGTGTAATTATAACTACTCGCTCCAGTCAAGTGAATGGAGCGCAAGGGCGGACTGGAAACTTAAAGTAGACCTGGAAAAAAAAAGCTAGAAGTGGCTCCATGTTGTAGGTGGGTCCACATTGACAGAAGGCGAGCATCACAAGTAAGCAGGGCCAATACAAGTAGGCAAGGCCAGCAATACTGTAGTGCAGCACAAAATACTGCCTCAGCAGAACTGAATACCACAGTGCAGCACAAAATACTACTATCCCCACCATAGTATTCAACTGTATTACCGTCCTGAGGACAACTATACAATTGAATTAATGCCACCGGCCATATACATAAGTACCTAATGCTCCTAGCATTAATTGCAGGCATGAGGAGGGCTTAGGAGACCTCTGGGCATCGACCCACTGGGAAATTCCCTGTGGGGTCTATAGCCGGTAGTGTTGAGCTCGAATATTCGAATTGCGAATTTTTATTGTGAATATCGGCACTTTGAGAATTCGCTAATATTTTGAATATAGTGATATACACTCACCTAAAGAATTATTAGGAACACCATACTAATACGATGTTGGACCCCCTTTTGCCTTCAGAACTGCCTTAATTCTACGTGGCATTGATTCAACAAGGTGCTGATAGCATTCTTTAGAAATGTTGGCCCATATTGATAGGATAGCATCTTGCAGTTGATGGAGATTTGAGGGATGCACATCCAGGGCACGATGCTCCCGTTCCACCACATCCCAAAGATGCTCTATTGGGTTGAGATCTGGTGACTGTGGGGGCCATTTTAGTACAGTGAAATCATTGTCATGTTCAAGAAACCAATTTGAAATTATTCGAGCTTTGTGACATGGTGCATTATCCTGCTGGAAGTAGCCATCAGAGGATGGATACATGTTCTCATTCTGTTTACACCAAATTCGGACCCTACCATTTGAATGTCTCAACAGAAATCGAGACTCATCAGACCAGGCAACATTTTTCCAGTCTTCAACAGCCCAATTTTGGTGAGCTCGTGCAAATTGTAGCCTCTTTTTCCTATTTGTAGTGGAGATGAGTGGTACCCGGTGGGGTCTTCTGCTGTTGTAGCCCATCCGCCTCAAGGTTGTGCGTGTTGTGGCTTCACAAATGCTTTGCTGCATACCTCGGTTGTAACGAGTGGTTATTTCAGTCAACGTTGCTCTTCTATCAGCTTGAATCAGTCGGCCCATTCTCCTCTGACCTCTAGCATCCACAAGGCATTTTTGCCCACAGGACTGCCGCATACTGGATGTTTTTCCCTTTTCACACCATTCTTTGTAAACCCTAGAAATGGTTGTGCGTGAAAATCCCAGTAACTGAGCAGATTGTGAAATACTCAGACCGGCCCGTCTGGCACCAACAACCATGCCACGCTCAAAATTGCTTAAATCACCTTTCTTTCCCATTCTGACATTCAGTTTGGAGTTCAGGAGATTGTCTTGACCAGGACC
Source organism: Bufo bufo (assembly GCF_905171765.1). Classification (NCBI taxonomy): domain Eukaryota; kingdom Metazoa; phylum Chordata; class Amphibia; order Anura; family Bufonidae; genus Bufo; species Bufo bufo. The sequence continues at coordinate 285,223,101 of NC_053389.1, forward strand.
ACACCCCTAAATGCATTGAAGCAACTGCCATGTGATTGGTTGACTAGATAATTGCATTAATGAGAAATAGAACAGGTGTTCCTAATAATTCTTTAGGTGAGTGTATATTCATAATTTCGAATATTCTAGATTTTTTTTTCGCAGTACACATGATCCTTCCCTGCTACTAGTTTGTGGGTAAATGAGAAGGCTGCAATATCTCTGTCATAGCTTAGCAACATCCCTAGCAACCAATAGGAAAGTTGCCTACCCCTTACTATATAAGAAAACTTCCAGCAGTCATTTTGTGCTGTGCCAAATTGCTGATTTATAATACTTCTGATACCCAGGGCCGGTTCTAGGTGAAATGGGGCCCTGGGGCGAAAAACAATAAGCCCCCCCCCCACATGACACTTGCTGACTTTAACGCCCTCCCCCATCACTACTGAAATACAGCGCCCCATACCTCTTACATCCAGTGATGTCTCCTTTGATGTAGATGTTTTCTGTCCTCGTCTTCTCCTTTCAGACCTACAGACCAGACCACCAACAAAAAAAATAAAAATCTTAGTTTACTACTTTTTCATCATCCTCCCATCTTCTGGACAAATCATCCTACTTCCCCCAATACTGTGCCACTGTGCTCCCCAATACTATAGTGCAGAAACAGATACTAGTACCACACAGAGCCCCCCATATAAAATACCCCTTCTTTGTGGCCTCAGTAGAAAACCCCATAGTGCCCCATAATAATGTGCCAGTATCAAGTGCCTCTCTTTCACCCCCATGTGTCAGTAACAAGTGCCTCTCTTCCCCCTATGTGCCAGTAACAAGGGCCTCTCCATGCCCCCCCATGTGCCAGTAACAAGTGCCAAACCTATCTCATGTGCCAGTAACAAGTGCCAAACCCCCCCATGTGCCAGTATCAAGTGCCAACCCCCCATGTGAAAGTATCAAGTGCCAACCCCCCATGTGCCAGTAACAAGTGCCAAACCCCCCATCTGCCAGTATCAAGTGCCAACCCCCATGTGCCATTATCAAGTGCCAACCCCCCCATGTGCCAGTATCAAGTGCCAACCCCCCATGTGCCAGTATCAAGTGCCAGCCCCCCCCCATGATGGAACATTTCTCCCCCTCCATGGGCCAGTGGCAGCAGCACATCTCTCCTCCCCCCACAGGCCCCCCATGATGGCACATTTCTCCCCCTCCATGGGCCAGTGGCAGCAACACATCTCTCCTTCCCCCCCCCCCCCCCCCCCCATGATGGCACATTTCTCCCCCTCCATGGGCCAGTGGCAGCAGCACATCTCTCCTCCCCCCCACCATGGTACATTTTTCCAGCACATGCACATTTCTTCAGGCTAGCACATCTGATCTCTGCTCCCACTGCCACTGGGGCGGGTGAGATCCAGTTTATTTGTACCTGTTGGCTGTGTGTGGGCCTTCCCTGACAGTGGCTGGCTGGCGCTCGCTCCTTCTTCTTCTCTGGGGGCAGAGCTGGCACTGGCAATGTCACATACGCGAAGACATGCCTGTGCGGTGGCACGCTCCAGCAGCCACTGCTCTCTTAAAAAGGCAGGCAGCAGAGAGGGGCTCAGAGCGGCCGCGGGCCCCGCTGCAGTGTGGCTCGCTGCCTCAGTCTTTCCATTAGTCCGGACTCCATCCGCTTAGCGCTGTTAGCCGGCGCCGGGGGCCTCTAAGGACTCGGGGGCCCGGGGGCAATTGCCCCCCCTGCCTATATGGAAGTGCCGGCCCTGCTGATACCTCATATATAATCCAAATATTTAGTGGTAGATAGTGTAGGTTAGTTAAGGAATAGATTAGCTGATTAGGTTCCAGTGTAGGGTGTTAGGTACATTAGTTAGGTAGCTCAGTATTATATATAATCCAGATAGTTAGTGGTAGATAGTGTAGGTTAGTTAGTGCAGCTGATAGGTTCCAGTGTAGGGTGTTAGGTACATTAATTAGTTAGCTCAGTCATATATATATTTATATAATCCAATTAGTTAGTGTAAAGTTATAGTATAGTGTGGCCTTTTGCTGTCTGTTTAGTCTGTGAAAAGAAAAGTCTTTTGCTATGTTTTAGGTTTTTGTGTGCTAGGATTGTCTGTGTCTTTTGTCTGTTAAAAAACAAACAAAAGAAAAAGAAAAAAAAGTCTTTGCCTCTGTTTTAGTGTAACAGTTTTAGGGTTTTGTTTGTTAGGGAGGGATTATTGTCTGCGTCTTCTGTGTGTTAAAAAAAAAAAAAAGTCTTTGCCTGTGTTTTAGTGTAGCAGTTTTAGGGTTTCGTTTGTTAGGGAGGGATTATTGTCTGCGTCTTTTGTCTATGAAAAAAAAAATAATATTTGTGTTTTAGTGTTACTGTTTTAGGGTTTCTTGTACTAGGGAGGGCTTATTGTCTGCATGTTTTGTCATAAAAAAAACCTAAAAAAACGAAAGAAAAAAATTTGCCCATGATTTAGGGTTTTGTGTCTATTTTATTTAAGTTTTGCCCCATTGTCCCCAACCCAATAAAGTTTGCCCAAACTCCCTCATTATTTTCTTTCTCTATTTATTTTGTGTTGTTTAAAAACTTTAGTTTATTGTAAATTATTAGCCAAAATCATGAGTTGCTATGGTTGTTTTGGCAACCGTGGTCGTGGTAGGGCAGTTGGTTGTCAGGGCTGGACCGATGGCAGAACGGGGCCGCTCCTCTACCCACGGAGGGGCGGGCGCAGGTGGCAGGGGCGTCCGTCAGATTTATGAATTTTATGGGCATGGCAGCTGTTCCATTTCATCTCTGGACACTAAGCCAGTGGCACGGAGTCCTCTGCCCCGGTTCTGAGCAGCAGCAGCTATTCACCTCCTGCAGGACCAGCCCCCAGCTCCCAGCCCCCAAGAATCGACCCTAATGCTGTTTGACAGCGACAGTGAGAGGGACAACTTGGGGGTGGTAATGCTGGAGAGTGAGCTATAGCTTGGTCCGGATGGTCAGGACCTTTTGGAAGGGATGGAGGAGGAGGAGGAGGGGTACCACCCGTCAGTACCCCAGTGACATCCCTTCCAACTGATGTGGGTGGTTTCAGCCTAGTCAGACCCAGGCGTCAGCGAGGGAAAAGCGGAACCAGGTCAGGGGCTCCACGTCTGCTGTTCCCCTCACTCAACCACTGGTCGACCTTGGGTCTGACATTACAGGCGATGAAGAGGAGGGTGATTTTGAATGGATGCCATCTCCCTTGTCAGGTGACAGCAGCACTGATGAGGAGGGTAGGCACCCGAGGCAAACGGTGCGCCAGGTCACCAGGGAGCCCAGTGGCAGGGGCTCCACTGGTAATGGCAGCAGGAAGCGGCAGCAGCAACAGCAGGTGCCGGCTCCACCTGTGTGCACCGAGCCTGAACAGGCGCAAGCCAGCACCACCCCATCTGACAGGAGGTCGGTGCGTAAGTCGCCTGTTTGGGCTTTCTTCACCCTGGCAGCAGACAATGTGACAATTGCCATCTGTCAGCTATGCCATACCAGAGTGAGGAGAGGGAAATCTGTTGCTCGGCTTGGTACCACTGCCCTTACTCAGCACCTGAGAGTCAACCATTGACGGGAGTGGGAACAGATGCAGGGTGGTCGTAGCAGCACCAGCAGCAGTGCGCAGGGAACAGCAGCTCCTGCCACTGTCCTGCAGCCACCCCACCCCCTTTCAACACTGTATTCCCACTTCCCCACTCCCTCTCCTAGAGGTACTGGTATCGGCAGCCAGATCTCTGCCTCCTCTGCACCCTTCTCTATCGCCTCCACTGCCGTCCGGCGCCAGCCGTCGGTTGAGAATGCATTTGAACGCACTGCGCCCTACGCCCCCAGGGACCGATGCGTGTGTTCACTCAATGGGCTCCTGGCAAGGGTTATCACCCAACATCTGCTGCCCTTCAATATTGTGGACTGCAATCCATTCTGGCAGATGTTGGAGCAAGCCCAACCCAGATGGTGTGTCCCCAGCCGCCATTTCTATGCCAGGACTGGCGTCCCTGCCTTACAGCACATTGTGCAGAATGTATCCCTGTCGCTGGATCACGCTGTCAGCAACAGGGTACATCTGACAATAGATGCCTGGACCAGCAGACATTGGCAGGGACGATACATAAGCTTTACTGCCCATTGGGTGTATCTCCGTGGCGCCGGGGAGGGATCATCAGATGTGGCGGAATCTCAGTTTGTGGTGGCGCCCTGGGGTGTACAGGGGAGAACTGCTGCTCTTCCTGAAGCCACTGTCTCCACTGCTGCTGAGCCCGCCAGCAAACGTCCCCGTAGCTATGCAAGTGTGGGGCACATCTGCTGCCAAGCCGTGCTCCAGCTTGTGAGCTTAGGGGAACAGAGACACACTGGACCTGATGTTCTGGCTGCCATTCAGGCTCAGGTACACAAGTGGCTGACACCCCGAAGGCTCCAGGCAGGTATGGTCTGTGACAATGGCAGAAACCTCCTCGCCGCCCTCCATGCTGGCAGTCTCACACACGTGCCCTGCATGGCATATGTCCTCAACCTTGTGGTACAGAAGGTCCTACGCACATACCCAAGGTTGAGCGACATCGTGCCAAGGGTACGTAGGATTGCCAGCCACTTCCGACCCTCTTGAACCGCCACCACGTCCCTGTCCAAATTGCAGCAGGACAACAGTCTGCCACCTCACAGGCTGATTGTAAACTCCACCCTCCACATGCTGGAGAGGGTGTGGGAGCAGCTATGGGAGGTGAAAGAATACCTGCTGGACCAAGGCACTTCCGGGCCATCACACCCACTCCCCTAAATCACCAATGCGGAGTGGGGGCAGACTGCTGGTATCCAGGGAAACAGGGGGAGGGGATACCACCTTTAACTCACCCTTGGCCCCTTTACCCAACCTTGACCCATAACAAAAGACACCGACAACTGTATCACTTTATTGCTGGATGGTGATCGGCCACAGCTTCTTTATTAAAGCGGCAAACCTTAATAAACCATAATATCGGAACGGTATGCCAAAGGCTGGACTCCCAGCGGGGAAGTTAAACCGTAATCATCAGAGCTGTCTGCCAACTGCTGGACTCCCAGCGGGCAGTTACTCCATCTGCTACCACCATATCTCCGCTGTACTCAAATGCCGCCAGCTGTGACTTCATAAACTCGACCAAAATTCGCAGCTCTCCAAAGCCGTAATCATCGGAGCAATATCCAAAACCGCTGGACTCCCAGCAGGGTCTCTTAAAAATAGAAAAACAAAACAGAATAACCAAGTATCCATAACTGAACAGAACCGTGCACTTCGACGCGCCTCTCAAGAATAACCGCAAAGGGAGGGAGGGCCAATCTGCTTCCACTTGCAAGAGGAAGTGACCAGGACAGAGAGGAGGTATATGTGACCTTCAGGATTTCCTGCACCGCCCCCATCCTGTCTAAGGAGGATCCCCAGGGATTAACCCTCAATGACCCTAATCTGCAACCTACTTAACCATTACTGAGACGGGGCCAGATTCCTAAATGCCCCTAAGGGGAAAAGGGGGGAAGGGGGAGGACCATCAGTCTGGAAAGCACCCTCCCTATACAGTCAGGCGCTTTCCAGATACACCAGGTCTGCCACATGTTGGCCCATTCGAGCAGGCAACCAAGATGGTCAGCGGAGAGCAAGTCGGCCTCAATGACGTGGTCCCCATAGTGTTCCTGCTGGACAGGACACTAGATCGCCTGCTCAAGGCTGGGGATAGTGCCTTGGTGGAGCAAGAAGAGGCAACAATGCTCCACCAAGACCAGGCCCAGGATGAGGAGGAGGAGGAAGAAGAATTTGTTGAGGAGTTTGCCGATGTCCAAAAGTCTGGGCCTGGTCAGGAGGGAGAGCTGGTGCAAGGTACACCGTTAGTCCGGGGCGGCTCCCATAGGGAGCAGCAGCAGCAGCAGGAGGACCAAGATGTCATGGTCCTTGGCAACCAAGAAGAGTCACAGCAGGCTGTCCTCTTTTCCATGGCTGCCCACATGCTGTGATGCCTCAGGAGGGACCCCGGATCAGAAAAATTAAGGAGAGGGATGCGTTTTGGTTGGCCACCCTTTTAGACCCTTGCTGCAAGGGGAAACTGGAGCAGTTTATCCGAGCCAGCTGGATGGAGGCCCGTATGCCAAACCTCTGGCTGGAGCAGGCAAACCCTCAGCCATACGCTCCAATTCTCCCCGGCCATCTCAACCAGCAGGTGGCTGGCCCAAGCAGAGCAGGTGATCTTATGGGTGAGATGAGGTTGTTCTACCACTCTGCGCAATCCAATAGCAGCAGCAGTCACCACCAGCGGCTGGCCCGCATGGTGGCAGACTACATGGGGTCTGTCGGTACTTCCGACAGCATGAGCACCGACAACCCCATGGAGTACTGGGTTTACCAGGCTGGACACATGCCGTAATCTAGCTCAGTATGCGTTGGAAGTACTTGCCCCCCTCCAGCGTACTGTCTGAGAGGACATTCAGCGTGGCAGGTGGGGTAATCACCGACAAGCGGACCCATCTGTCCACTCACTCCTTGGACAGACTGACATTTATCAAAATGAACATATCCTGGATCAGCAGCGACTTCTTGGCCCCCGCTGTCGGTTCCAGGTGTTAAAGGGTCCCTTGTCAATCCTTCTTCTTGACTCTCCCTCCCAAACTTTGTTGTTTTTTAAGTTCTGTATATATTTCTTGATGATTTTAATTATTTATTTATTTTTATATGGATGAATTTTTTTTATATTTATTTATTTATTTATTGATAACTTTATTTATATATTTCTCTATTGTTGAATTTCTTTACATATTTTTTTGGAGACTAATTTTTAATTTTTTATTTTAATTCTTTCTGTTTATTTATCTTTTTTTTTCATTAATTTCTTAAACCTCTTATTTATTTATTCATTCATTTAACTAATTGTTGAAATATATATATATACAGTGGATATCAAAAGTCTACACACCCCTGTTGAATCATTTCAGAACTTTTTCCACCTTTAATGTGACCTATAAACTGTACCATACAATTGAAAAACAAATTGAAATCTTTTAGGTGGAGGGAAGAAAACAATAATGTAGTTGCATAAGTGTGCACACCCTCTTATGACTGGGGATGTAGCTGTGTTCAGAATTAAGCAATCACATTCAAAATCATGTTAAATAGGAGTCAGCATACACCTGCCATCATTTAAAGTGCCTCAGATTAACCCCAAATAAAGTTCAGCTGCTCTAGTTGGTCTTTCCTGAAATTTTCTTAGTCACATCCCACAGAAAAAGCCATGGTCCACAGAGAGCTTCCAAAGCATCAGGGGGATCTCATTGTTAGGCTACATGCACACGACCGTATGTGTTTTGCGGTCCGCAAATTGCGGATCCGCAAAAAAAACTGATGACGTTCCATATGGCATCCGTTTTTTTTTTGGCGGATCCGTTTTTTTTGCGGATCCATTGTAATAATGCCTATCCTTGTCCGCAAACTAGAAAAAAATAGGACATGCACAATTTTTTTTGCGGAGCAACGGAACGAATATACTGATGCGGACAGCACAGTATATTCAGCGTTTTTTGCGGACCCATTGAAATGAATGGGTCCGCATCCTGTCCGCAAAAAAAACGGATCGGACATGGAAACAAAATACGGTCGTGTGCATGAGGCCTTAAAAGGTATCAGTCAGGAGAAGGGTACAAAAGAATTTCCAAGGCATTAGATATTCCATGGAACACAGTGAAGACAGTCATCATCAAGTGGAGAAAATATGGCACAACAGTGACATTACCAAGAACTGGACGTCCTGCCAAAATTGATGAAAAGACGAGAAGAAAACTGGTCTGGGAGGCTACCAAGAGGTCTACAGCAACATTAAAGGAGCTGCAGGAATATCTGGCAAGTACTGGCTGTGTGGTACATGTGACAACAATCTCCCGTATTCTTCATATGTCTGGGCTATGGGGTAGAGTGGCAAGACGAAAGCCTTTTCTTACGAAGAAAAACTTCCAAGCCAGGCTACATTTTGCAAAAACACATCTGAAGTCTCCCAAAAGCATGTGGGAAAAGGTGTTATGGTCTGATGAAACCAAGGTTGAACTTTTTGGCCATAATTCCAAAAGATATGTTTGGCACAAAAACAACACTGCACATCACCAAAAGAACACCATATCCACAGTGAAGCATGGTGGTGGCAACATCATGCTTTGGGGCTGTTTTTCTTCAGCTGGAACTGGGGCCTTAGTTAAGCTAGAGGGAATTATGAACAGTTCCAAATACCAGTCAATATTGGCACAAAACCTTCAGGCTTCTGCTAGAAAGCTGAACCTGATGAGGAACTTCATCTTTCAGCATGACAACAACCCAAAGCATACATCCAAATCAATAAAGGAATGGCTTCACCAGAAGAAGATAAAAGTTTCGGAATGGCCCAGCCAGAGCTCAGACCCGATTGAAAATCTGTGGGGTGATCTGAAGAGAGCTGTGCACAGGAGACGCCCTTGACAATCTGACAGATTTGGAGTGTTTTTGCCAAGAAGAGTGGGCAAATCTTGCCAAGTCAAAATGTGCCATGCTGATAGACTCATACCCAAAAAGACTGAGTGCTGTAATAAAATCTAAAGGTGCTTCAACAAAGTATTAGTTTAAGGGTGTGCATACTTATGCAACCATATTATTTTATTTTTAGATTTTTTCTTCCCTCTACCTTAAAGATTTCAGTTTGTTTTTCAATTGAGTTGTACAGTTTATAGGTCACATTAAAGGTGGAAAAAGTTCTGAAATGATTTACCTTTGTCTCATTTTTTTACATCACAGAAATCTGACATTTTAATAGGGGTGTGTAGACTTTTTATATCCACTGTGTATATATATATATATATATATATATTACACATTACACATTAAGCCCATTTAAATAACGGGTGCTAGAACAGTAGTGCATAAACATTAGTAAGAACAGTCTATATTAAATGGCAAGGGAACTTGACCACATTGGCTTTTTGTGTCGAATAACTTGTTTCAATTGATTAATTGTTTTAGCCCTAGTATAGTGTAACCCTTATTCCTCTGTGTGATCTCTAGACACTGCCCTCCATACATAAACCATATTGGAAAATAGACCTCTCAGATACCAATTGGCACACAGCGCTCCACACACTGCCCGCACCAGTCTGCTCTCAGTTTCCATATCGGGCACATCGAGTCTAGAGAAGAACACTGCGGTAATGCAGCCTGCCGCGGCGTGTGCTGATTCCTCCAAGCCAGAGGGCAGCAGGACTGGCGTGGTTTAGCAGCGACTCTCTCATCCTCCTTTTGTCTGTGAAGAGTCATAGTTACCGACGCTCGCACAACCCATACATTATCAGCGCCACACACACACCGGGCTCCAGCCATCAGCAGCACCCAGTCGTCCTCTGCCCGTCACTCACTGGCTTCTGTGCTCTGCCGCTTTGTTAACTCTAGATAACTACTGCCTGATCACACGTCCCCGTGACTAGAGATGGCCTTGCGGTTCGCCCGGCGGTCAGTTTGTGACGAACTTCGCACGTTCGCTATTCTCCGAACATGCGAACATATGGCAATATTCTCGCCCGCCATATTCTTTTACATTGTAAAGAACTTTGACCCATGACACATCCATCAGGTGGTACAGAACAGCCAATTGAAAAGTCTTATAAATAAACCTGATCTGGGCGCCATTTTACATTCAGTCTTTTGCCAGTGTATGGAGAGGTTGCTGTGTGGAGTAGGGACAGACTGTTAGGGACACAAAGCGCTAGCTAATAGGGCCACAAAAGTCCTTTTAAGGACTGGCATAGGTGTGCTATCGATAGGTGTGATACACAGAGGGGTGCAATATACTTATAATATACTTTCTAACATAGAAAGCATAATATAGTGGATTTGTATTGTGCAGCAGTGGTAAGCGGTTCTGCAGCGATACTGCAGCTACACAGAGTGACAAATGCAATTAGAAAAAATAATTATAACTGGTGTGATGTACCAGTCGCCCCCCAAAAAAACTGAGAGAAGCAGGGTGTTATATATCAATAATATACTTTCTATATAGTGCATTTGGGTACAGCAGCATTTGTTTGCGGTTTTGCTGCTTTACCTTTGCTACACACAGTGACAAATGGTATTGGAAAAAATAATTAGAACTGGTGTGATATGTCAGTTGCCCCCTCCAAAAAAACGGATAGAATTGGGGTGTTATATACCAATAATATACTTTTTAAATAGTGCATTTGGGTACAGCAGCATTTGTTTGCTGTTTTTCTGCGTTCCCTCTGCTACACACAGTGACAAACGGTATTGGAAAAAATAATTATAACTGGTGTGAGATACCAGTCGCCCCCCAAAAAATTGATTGAAGCGAGGTGTTATATACCAATATACTTTCTTTATAGTGTATTTGGGTACTGCAGCATTTGTTTGCTGTTTTGCTGCGTTCCCTCTGCTATACACAGTGACAAATGGCATTGTAAAAAATAATTATAACTGGTGTGAGATATCAGTCGCCCCCTAAAAAAATTGATAGAAGCAGGGGTGTTATATACACCTTCTTCCACAAATACTGCTCTTCTATAGAGACTTTTGTTACAAAGTCATATAAAAAAAAGACAGGCAGAGGAAGAGGCAGGCCCTTCCGCAGGGGTGCTAAGGGTAGGGTAGGTGCACCAGGCCAGAGTCTAAGTGGGAAGTTGCAGAAGGTGTGTGCGATTACGTCAAAGAACGCACCAGACTTGGTTGAGTGGCTCACTCAGCCTTTTCGCTTCTGCACCCTCCTCATCCTCTCTATCTGCACCCTCTTCACTCTCTGGTGTGTGCATCCCCAATGACACCAACACCAACACCACCAATACCATATCCCCTCCGCTTGAGTCAGAGGAATTATTTTTCTATCCATTCCAAGACCTTTCCGATGGACAGCCATTCTTGGCATTGGATCAGGAAGAGGAGGTAGCAACTGCCGCCACCAAGCAGTATGACGACAGTACCCAGATCAGCCCAAGGAGGTTGGTCCCCGCTGTTGCTGCCTACTCTGAGATCTCTAACGTTAGTGGTGGGTAAGGTGACGATAATGACGTGTCGATGGACTCTTCTTCTTCTCCTCTCTCCTCCCAATTGTCTTCCACTACACCTTCCACCATGCCGTTCTCACGTTTATCTGGCAAAAAGCAGGCTTCCATGGCCCAAATGTTCTTGCGTGAAAAGATGATGACGCCGGATAACCCTCCTGCCCAACGGCTGACCGCTGGCTTGTCGGAAATGCTAGCCTGCCAACTACTGCCATATGAATTGGTGGACTCGGAGGCCTTTAGAAAATTTTGGCCATTGGAACACCGCAATGGAAGGTCCCCGGAAGGAAATATTTCTCCCAGAAGGGCATCCCAGAGCTATATGGCCACGTTCAGCGGCAAGTGAATGTATCTCTGGCACACAGTGTCGGTGACAAGATACATCTGACCACAGACACGTGGTCTAGCAAACACGGGCTGGGAATCTACACGGCACCTGTGTAGATTTGGTGTTACCGCCACGGATTGCATGCAGGCCTACCTCTTCTTCTCCTCCTCCTACTCCATCCTCCCTCTCCTTCTCGGCTGACTCCTCCTTTTCCGCTGCTACCGTCTCTTCCGCTGCTCTCCCCAAGATCCAATTCCCCAGAATCTATTTGACGTGCCAGGTGAGACGTTACCATACTGTGCTGCGTCTGTTGTGCCTGGAAGCCAAAAACCACACTGGTCCTGCACTCCTTTCAGCTTTGCGGTCACAGGCAGATCAGTCGATAACCCCACTCAATTTGACAGTTGGTAAAGTGGTGTGCGACAACGGTGCCAATCTGCTGAGCATGCTGAAACAGGTAAAAATGACACATGTGCCATGCATGGCACACATCCTGGACTTAGTCGTGCAGCGATACGTTGCCAAATACCCTGGGGTCCATTACGCGGCAGGCCAGGAAAATCTCTGGCCATTTCAGAAGATCTTACATGGCCATGGCTCGACTTGCTGACATTCAGCGGCGACACAACCTGCCAGTCAGACGTCTGATTTGTGACTGCCCGATGCGATGGAACTCCACCTTGTATATGCTTGATAGGCTGCTCCAGCAGAAACATGCAGTTAATGACTACCTGTACGAACTCTGCGGCAGGACAGGATCTGGGAAGCTTGTTTTTTTTTTCACCGCGCCAGTGACTGCTCATGTGCAACGCATGCAGACTTCTGCGACCATTTGATGAGATCACCAAACTGGTCAGTCGCAGCCAGCACGCCATCAGTGACATCATACCTTACGCCTTCTTTCTGAAGCATGCATTGCGTCTTGTCATTGATCAAGCTGTCGAGGAGCAGGAGCTGGAAGATGAGGAAGTCGCAATGCTGGATGAATTAATTCCCAGGGGGAGCTACTCCATCTGAGACAAGTCAACAACAGGAGTCTGAAGAGGAGTCAGAGGAGGATGGTGCCGGGGCGGAGGATGAGCAAGAACAGCATGCTTTAAATGATTCTGGGATCCCTGGTGTTGTCCGTGGATGGGGGGAGGAGAACGAAAACTACATTATCCTGGATCATGAGCAGGAGTAAGGCCACTACACCGCTTCCAGTTTAGTGCAAATGGGGGCCTTAATGCTCCAGTGTTTTAAGAGGGAGCCCCGTATAAAAAGCATAAAAGGCAAGGACAAGTACTGGGTGGCAACGTACTTAGACCCCAGGTACAAACACAAAATGACGGAAATGTTACCACCATCACAGAGGGCTGTCATAATGCAGCACTTCCAGGCCTTGCTTCGAGAAATGCTGCATTCTACTTTTGCGGGTGCTGGCAGAGGAATTTACACTCACAGAGAAACAGTTGCAGGTACCAATCCAACAGCGCATGCAAGAAGAGGGCGGTTTGAAGATGTGTTGGTCACTTAGGATATGAGATCAGCCGTCCACCGGATCCAGTCTCAGGGAACGCCTAGACCGACAGGTGTCTGACTACATCGGGTTAACGGTCGATGTGGACGCTCTGAGAAGCGATGAACCCCTGGACTACTGGGTGGGCAGGCTTGACCTGTGGCCAGAGCTGGCACAATTTGCCATGGAACTGTTGGCTTGCCCCTCGTCCAGTGTCCGGCCCGAAAGGACGCTTAGCGCAGAAGGGGGGATTGTGACAGTTTAGCGCACTTGCCTAGCTCATGACAGTGTGGACTACCTCACTTTTCTAAAAATGAATGAGGCATGGATCTCGAAGGAATTCAACACATGTGACGAGACGACCATGTTTGATTGAATTTCCTCATGACAGCCCACAAATATCAGCCACCACCTAGAACAAATCATGGTCCCTGTCTTCGGTAAATACAGCGGCATAAAAGGCCTTTTATGTCCGTCGAATGCCTAATTTTTGGGGCCTGTATTGGCCGACACATATTTATCCTGTGAACGCCTAATGTACCTCCAGCCACAGAATCCACAGTTCTTTGCTGTCAGGTGAACGTCTATTGGCTAATTTTTGGGGCCTGTACTGGCCGACAGTTACATATTTATCCTGTGACCGCCTAAATTTGCTGTAATTGAAAATGAATGGGTCTGCAACCGTTCCTCTAAATTGCAGAATGGATGCGGACCCATTTTACAGACGTGTGAATGGACCCTTGGGGTCCATTCCCACGTCCGTAAAATGGATCTGCATCCATTCAGCAATTTTGCTGAAATTTGAAAATGAATGGGTCTGCACCATGGCTCCGGTAAAAAATAGAACATTTACTAACAAAAGGCATTTATATTATTGTTGTGGCCATGTGCGGTCCGCAAAATGCTGAATGCACATGGCCGGTGTCCGTGTTTTTCGGATCCACAATTTGCGGATCCGCAAAACCATAACGGATGTGTGAATGGATCATTAAACATATGTATTTGACATGTATTTTCCGGCCGCTGTCAGTTCTGGCTGATTTAGGCCGAGCTATGTGTAGGACTTATACTACCGCGTTACACCAAAAGAGAGCAATATTAAAAAAACTAAAATACACGTTATAACTGTATAAACTATTTATATAACATATTAGAAAAACAAAAAAACTTTTAAGGCAACTTTTCCAATTGCAGGAGCATCTCCTGCACCCCCTTCATGGCCTGGCGGTGCCTTTCCTCCATGGCCTTCATCCGCTCCTGAATGGCCTGAATATCCTGGAGGTGCTCCTTCTGCATTTTTGCCACAGTGGCCTTTAATGTCTTCATTACTGTTGGTAAAAAAAAAAAATATGAACATTATTTGCACCTCTTATTAAACCTTTAAGGACTGGGCAATTTCTCTCCTTTGTGCCTAGGCCATTTTTTGCTAATCTGAGATGTGTCACTTTATGTGGTAATAACTTTAAAACACTTACACTTATCAAGGCCATTCTGGCATTATTTTCTCGTCACATATTGTACTTCATGACAATGGTAATATTGAGTCAAAATATTTCATTTATATTTATAAAAAAAAATAAAAAATTTACCAAACATTTTGAACATTTAGCAAATTTCCAAATTTTAATGTCTCTACTTTTATAATAGATATTAATATCTCCCCAAAAAATTATCACTTTACATTCCCAATGTCTACTTCATGTTTGGATCATTTTGAAAATTACATTTTATTTTTTTGGGACATTAGAAGGCTTAGAAGTTTAGAAGCAAATCTTCCAAACCCCAACTTTTTCAGGACCAGTTCAGTTATGAAGTCACTTTCTGGGGCTTACATATTGGAAACCAGTCATAAATCACCCCATTTTACAAACTATACCCTTCGAGCTATTCAAAACTGGTTTTACAAACTTTGTTAACCCTTTAGGTGCCCCACAAGAAATAAAATGAAAATGGTAATGAAATTTCAAAATTTCACTTTTTTTAGCAGTTTAAAATTTTTTATCTATTTTTTTTGCAACACATCAAGGGTTAACAGCCAAACAAAACTCAAAATCTATAACCTTGAATCAGGAGTTTACAGAAACACCCAATGTGTGCTCAAAAGCTGATGTATGGGCGCACAGCAGGCTTCAGAGTTGAAGGAGCACCATATGGCTTTTGGAGAGCGGATTTAGCTGGAATGGTAATTGGGAGCTATGTCGCATATAAAGACACCCTGAGGTGGCCCTACAGTGGAAACCCCCAAAAAGTGACCCCATTCCGGAAACTACACCCCTCAAGGAATATTTCAAGGTGTGTAGTGAGCACTTTGACGCATCAGGCGTTTCACAGAATTAGGAAACGCTTGGCTGTGAAAATGAAAATTTATATTTTTTTCCAGAAAAAGTAGTTTTACACCCACATTTTTTACTTTCACAAGGGGTAACAGGACAAAATGAACCTAAGATTTTGTTCCCCATTTCCACCCGAATACGCCAACATCCCATACATGCTCAAAAAATGATGCATGTGCGCATGGCAGGGCTCTAAAGTCAAACAGCTAAATATGGATTTTGCAGACCTGAATTGGCAGACATGGATTTTAGCTGCCATGTCGCATTAAATAAATTCCTGAGGTCCCCAGAAATGAAAAACCCCAACAAGTGACCCCATTTCAGAAACAGCACCCCCACACGAACAATTTAATTGGCGGAAAGAGCATTTTTCATCAAACGGGTGTCTCACAGAAGACAGAAACATTTGTGGCAGTATTTCAAAGCACACATTTGTAAAAATGAAAATTTACAAGCAGACCCCAATTTTTCACTTTCACAAGGGGTAAAAGGAGAAAATGCACCCCAGTATATGTTCCCAATTTTCTCCCCATTTAGCAAACTGGATAGATCTGGATAGATCATCAGCATCTGATCGGAGGATCAGCTGTTTGAGAAGGCAGCAGCACTCAAGCAGCGCCACGGCCTTCTCACTGTTTACGCAGGCCCAGTGACGTCACGACTAGTATCACTGTCCTGGGCGGGGCTAAGCTCCATTCAAGTGAACAGAGCCTGCGCCCAGACAAGTTGATACAAGTCGTGATGTCACTGGGACGGCGGTAAAAAATAAGAAGGCCGCAGTGCTGCTGCAGCGCCGCTGCCTTCTCAAACAGCTGATTGGCGGGGGTCCCGGGTGTTGGACCCCCGCCGATCACATGCTGATGATCTATCTCTGCATATGACTTTTTGATCGCTTGCTATTACACCTTTTTGTGATCTAAGGTGTCCAAAAAAATCTTTTTTGGTAGTTTTAAATGTTTGTTTTTAACCCCTTAAGGACACAGCCTTTTAACCCTTAGGACTAGGCCATTTTTTGAAAATCTGACCAGAGTCCCTTTAAGTGCTGATAACTTTAAAACGCTTTGACTTATGCAGGCCGTTCTGAGATTGTTTTTTCGTCACATATTGTACTTCATGACACTGGTAAAATGTGCGCATGGCAGGGCTCTAAAGTCAAACAGCTAAATATGGATTTTGCAGACCTGAATTGGCAGACATGGATTTTAGCTGCCATGTCGCATTAAATAAATTCCTGAGGTCCCCAGAAATGAAAAACCCCAACAAGTGACCCCATTTCAGAAACAGCACCCCCACACGAACAATTTAATTGGCGGAAAGAGCATTTTTCATCAAACGGGTGTCTCACAGAAGACAGAAACATTTGTGGCAGTATTTCAAAGCACACATTTGTAAAAATGAAAATTTACAAGCAGACCCCAATTTTTCACTTTCACAAGGGGTAAAAGGAGAAAATGCACCCCAGTATATGTTCCCAATTTTCTCCCCATTTAGCAAACTGGATAGATCTGGATAGATCATCAGCATCTGATCGGAGGATCAGCTGTTTGAGAAGGCAGCAGCACTCAAGCAGCGCCACGGCCTTCTCACTGTTTACGCAGGCCCAGTGACGTCACGACTAGTATCACTGTCCTGGGCGGGGCTAAGCTCCATTCAAGTGAACAGAGCCTGCGCCCAGACAAGTTGATACAAGTCGTGATGTCACTGGGACGGCGGTAAAAAATAAGAAGGCCGCAGTGCTGCTGCAGCGCCGCTGCCTTCTCAAACAGCTGATTGGCGGGGGTCCCGGGTGTTGGACCCCCGCCGATCACATGCTGATGATCTATCTCTGCATATGACTTTTTGATCGCTTGCTATTACACCTTTTTGTGATCTAAGGTGTCCAAAAAAATCTTTTTTGGTAGTTTTAAATGTTTGTTTTTAACCCCTTAAGGACACAGCCTTTTAACCCTTAGGACTAGGCCATTTTTTGAAAATCTGACCAGAGTCCCTTTAAGTGCTGATAACTTTAAAACGCTTTGACTTATGCAGGCCGTTCTGAGATTGTTTTTTCGTCACATATTGTACTTCATGACACTGGTAAAATGTGCGCATGGCAGGGCTCTAAAGTCAAACAGCTAAATATGGATTTTGCAGACCTGAATTGGCAGACATGGATTTTAGCTGCCATGTCGCATTAAATAAATTCCTGAGGTCCCCAGAAATGAAAAACCCCAACAAGTGACCCCATTTCAGAAACAGCACCCCCACACGAACAATTTAATTGGCGGAAAGAGCATTTTTCATCAAACGGGTGTCTCACAGAAGACAGAAACATTTGTGGCAGTATTTCAAAGCACACATTTGTAAAAATGAAAATTTACAAGCAGACCCCAATTTTTCACTTTCACAAGGGGTAAAAGGAGAAAATGCACCCCAGTATATGTTCCCAATTTTCTCCCCATTTAGCAAACTGGATAGATCTGGATAGATCATCAGCATCTGATCGGAGGATCAGCTGTTTGAGAAGGCAGCAGCACTCAAGCAGCGCCACGGCCTTCTCACTGTTTACGCAGGCCCAGTGACGTCACGACTAGTATCACTGTCCTGGGCGGGGCTAAGCTCCATTCAAGTGAACAGAGCCTGCGCCCAGACAAGTTGATACAAGTCGTGATGTCACTGGGACGGCGGTAAAAAATAAGAAGGCCGCAGTGCTGCTGCAGCGCCGCTGCCTTCTCAAACAGCTGATTGGCGGGGGTCCCGGGTGTTGGACCCCCGCCGATCACATGCTGATGATCTATCTCTGCATATGACTTTTTGATCGCTTGCTATTACACCTTTTTGTGATCTAAGGTGTCCAAAAAAATCTTTTTTGGTAGTTTTAAATGTTTGTTTTTAACCCCTTAAGGACACAGCCTTTTAACCCTTAGGACTAGGCCATTTTTTGAAAATCTGACCAGAGTCCCTTTAAGTGCTGATAACTTTAAAACGCTTTGACTTATGCAGGCCGTTCTGAGATTGTTTTTTCGTCACATATTGTACTTCATGACACTGGTAAAATGTGCGCATGGCAGGGCTCTAAAGTCAAACAGCTAAATATGGATTTTGCAGACCTGAATTGGCAGACATGGATTTTAGCTGCCATGTCGCATTAAATAAATTCCTGAGGTCCCCAGAAATGAAAAACCCCAACAAGTGACCCCATTTCAGAAACAGCACCCCCACACGAACAATTTAATTGGCGGAAAGAGCATTTTTCATCAAACGGGTGTCTCACAGAAGACAGAAACATTTGTGGCAGTATTTCAAAGCACACATTTGTAAAAATGAAAATTTACAAGCAGACCCCAATTTTTCACTTTCACAAGGGGTAAAAGGAGAAAATGCACCCCAGTATATGTTCCCAATTTTCTCCCCATTTAGCAAACTGGATAGATCTGGATAGATCATCAGCATCTGATCGGAGGATCAGCTGTTTGAGAAGGCAGCAGCACTCAAGCAGCGCCACGGCCTTCTCACTGTTTACGCAGGCCCAGTGACGTCACGACTAGTATCACTGTCCTGGGCGGGGCTAAGCTCCATTCAAGTGAACAGAGCCTGCGCCCAGACAAGTTGATACAAGTCGTGATGTCACTGGGACGGCGGTAAAAAATAAGAAGGCCGCAGTGCTGCTGCAGCGCCGCTGCCTTCTCAAACAGCTGATTGGCGGGGGTCCCGGGTGTTGGACCCCCGCCGATCACATGCTGATGATCTATCTCTGCATATGACTTTTTGATCGCTTGCTATTACACCTTTTTGTGATCTAAGGTGTCCAAAAAAATCTTTTTTGGTAGTTTTAAATGTTTGTTTTTAACCCCTTAAGGACACAGCCTTTTAACCCTTAGGACTAGGCCATTTTTTGAAAATCTGACCAGAGTCCCTTTAAGTGCTGATAACTTTAAAACGCTTTGACTTATGCAGGCCGTTCTGAGATTGTTTTTTCGTCACATATTGTACTTCATGACACTGGTAAAATGTGCGCATGGCAGGGCTCTAAAGTCAAACAGCTAAATATGGATTTTGCAGACCTGAATTGGCAGACATGGATTTTAGCTGCCATGTCGCATTAAATAAATTCCTGAGGTCCCCAGAAATGAAAAACCCCAACAAGTGACCCCATTTCAGAAACAGCACCCCCACACGAACAATTTAATTGGCGGAAAGAGCATTTTTCATCAAACGGGTGTCTCACAGAAGACAGAAACATTTGTGGCAGTATTTCAAAGCACACATTTGTAAAAATGAAAATTTACAAGCAGACCCCAATTTTTCACTTTCACAAGGGGTAAAAGGAGAAAATGCACCCCAGTATATGTTCCCAATTTTCTCCCCATTTAGCAAACTGGATAGATCTGGATAGATCATCAGCATCTGATCGGAGGATCAGCTGTTTGAGAAGGCAGCAGCACTCAAGCAGCGCCACGGCCTTCTCACTGTTTACGCAGGCCCAGTGACGTCACGACTAGTATCACTGTCCTGGGCGGGGCTAAGCTCCATTCAAGTGAACAGAGCCTGCGCCCAGACAAGTTGATACAAGTCGTGATGTCACTGGGACGGCGGTAAAAAATAAGAAGGCCGCAGTGCTGCTGCAGCGCCGCTGCCTTCTCAAACAGCTGATTGGCGGGGGTCCCGGGTGTTGGACCCCCGCCGATCACATGCTGATGATCTATCTCTGCATATGACTTTTTGATCGCTTGCTATTACACCTTTTTGTGATCTAAGGTGTCCAAAAAAATCTTTTTGGTAGTTTTAAATGTTTGTTTTTAACCCCTTAAGGACACAGCCTTTTAACCCTTAGGACTAGGCCATTTTTTGAAAATCTGACCAGAGTCCCTTTAAGTGCTGATAACTTTAAAACGCTTTGACTTATGCAGGCCGTTCTGAGATTGTTTTTTCGTCACATATTGTACTTCATGACACTGGTAAAATGGAGTCAAAAAAATAATTTTTTTTGCACCAAAAAATACGTAATTTAACAAAAATTTGGAAAAATTTGAAAATTTCAAAGTTTCAGTTTCTCTACTTCTGTAATACATAGTAATACCCCCAAAAATTGTGATGACTTTACATTCCCCATATGTCTACTTCATGTTTGAATTGTTTTGGGAATGATATTTTATTTTTTGGGGATGTTATAAGGCTTAGAAGTTTAGAAGCAAATCAGAAATTTACAAAAACTCAATTTTTAGGGACCAGTTCAGGTCTCAAGTCACTTTGCGAGGCTTACATTATAGAAACCACCCAAAAATGACCCCATCTAAGAAACTACACCCCTCAAGGTATTCAAAACTGATTTTGCATACGTTGTTAACCCTTTAGGTGTTGCACAAGAGTTATTGGCAAATGGGGAGGAAATTTGAGAATTTCATTTTTTTGTCTAATTTTTCATTTTAACCCATTTTTTCCACTAACAAACCAAGGGTTAACAGCCAAACAAGACTGTATCTTTATTGCCCTGACTCTGCCGTTTACAGAAACACCCAATATGTGGCCGTAAACTACTGTACGGCCACACAGCGGGGCGTAGAGTGAAAGGTGCGCCGTTTGGTTTTTGGAAGGCTGATTTTTATGGACTGGTTTATTTACACCATGTCCCATTTGAAGCCCCCTGATGCACCCCTAGAGGAGAAACTCCCTAAAAGTGACCCCATCTAAGAAACTACACCCCTCAAGGTATTCAAAACTGATTTTACATACGTCGTTAACCCTTTAGGTGTTGCACAAGATTTAATGGAAAATAGAGATACAATTTCTAAATTTCACTTTTTTGGCAGATTTTCCATTTTAATATTTTTTTTCCAGTTACAAAGCAAGGGTTAACAGCCAAACAAAACTCATTATTTATGGCCCTAATTCTGTAGTTTACAGAAACACCCCATATGTGGCCGTAAACTACTGTACGGGCACACGGCAGGGCGCAGAAGGAAAGGAATGCCATACGGTTTTTGGAAGGCAGGTTTTGCTGGACTGTTTTTTTTAACACCATGTCCCATTTGAAGCCCCCCTGATGCACCCCTAGAGTAGAAACTCCAAAAAAGTGACCCCATTTTAGAAACTACGGGATAGGTTGGCAGTTTTGTTGGTACTAGTTTAGGGTACATATGATTTTTAGTTGCTCTATATTACACTTTTTGTGCGGCAAGGTAACAAGAAATAGCTTTTTTGGCACCGTTTTTTTTTTTGTTATTTACAACATTCATCTGACAGGTTAGATCATGTGGTAATTTTATAGAGCAGGTTGTCACGGACGCGGCGATACCTAATATGTATACAATTTTTTTTATTTATGTAAGTTTTACACAATGATTTCATTTTTAAAACAAAAAAAATGTTTTAGTGTCTCCATAGTCTAAGAGCCATAGTTTTTTCAGTTTTTGGGCGATTATCTTAAGTAGGGTCTCATTTTTTGCGGGATGAGATGATGGTTTGATTGGCATCTATTTTGGGGTGCGTATGACTTTTTGATTGCTTGCTATTACACTTTTTGTGACGTAAGATGACAAAAAATAGCTTTTTTTACACCGTTTTTATTTTTATTTTTTTACGGTGGTCATCTGAGGGGTTAGATCATGTGATATTTTTATAGAGCCGGGCGATACGGACTCGGCGATACCTAATATGTATACTTTTTTTTTATTTATGTAAGTTTTACACAATGATTTCATTTTTGAAACAAAAAAAATCATGTTTTAGTGTTTCCATAGTCTAAGAGCCATAGTTTTTTCAGTTTTTGGGCGATTATCTTGGGTAGGGTATGATTTTTGCGGGATGAGATGACGGTTTGATTGTTACAATTTTGGCGTACATGCGACTTTTTTGATCACTTTTATTACCTTTTTTGGGAAGTAAGGTGGGCAAAATTTCAATTTCATCATAGTTTTTTATTTTTTATTTTTATGGCGTTCACCGTTCGGGTAAAGTAACATGACCGTTTTATAGATCAGGTCGTTACGGACGCGGCGATACCAAACATGTGTAGGGAATTTAATTTTTTTCATTTTTTATCAGTGATAAATGTGTTTTTTGATTTTTACTTTTTTTTCACTTTTATTCACTTTTTTTTGACCCAGACCCACTTGGTTCTTGAAGATCCAGTGGGTCTGATGTCTGTATAATACAGTACAGTACAATATATCTTGTACTGCACTGTATTTTACTTACACTGAACAGATCTATGCCTTCAGCACAGATCTGTTCAGCACCATGGACAGCAGGACGCCTGAGAGGCGTCCTGTTGCCATGGGAACCTTCCCCGTCTGCTCAGTTCTGGTCAGAACTTCGCAGACGGGGAAGGGTAAGGAGGGGATCTGTCGGGGGGCTGTCTGGGGGCTCTCTCCCTCCCTATCGGGGGGCTGCAAAGGCACAGCAGCCCCCCGATGGGAGAGGGAGGGAGCTCCCTGCGCTGTTAACCTTTTCCATAAAGCGGTCCGTACGGACCGCTGTATGGAAAGGGTTAAACGGCTGACATCGCATCGCAGATGTCAGCCGTTTATACCAGGGTGCCAGCAATGTGCTGGCACCCTGGTATACCCACTAGAAACCAACGATTATACAAGGGGAGGCGGGCGGGGGATCGCGATCCCGCCTGCCGCACCGCCCGCCTCCCGCACCGCCCACACCGCCCGCAACCCTCCCCCTGCACCTCCCGCCACCATAAAATCATTCGGGGGTGCAGGGGGGGGTGAATAAAACGTTTTTTTTTACACAATAAAAGCATTGTTGAAACAAAAACAATTCATGTTTTAGTGTCTCCATAGTCTGAGAGCCATATTATTTTTTTTAATTTGGTGATTGTCTTAGGTAGGGGCTCATTTTTGGCCGAATGAAATGACAGATTGGCACTATTTTGGGGGCATATGCCTTTTTGATAACTTGGTGTTGCATTTGTAGTGATGTAAGGTGACAAAATTTTAATTTTAAAATTAAAAAAATATATATTTTTTATTTTCATATGATATTTTTATAGAGACTTTTGTTGGTCATATGATATTTTTATAGAGACTGCTATTATGGACACGGCGATACCAAATGTTTCTGTTTTTCTATTTTTTATCTTTTTTTTTAAGTGTTTATAAACATTGACGATTTACATCTCAATACGTTCGTTAATGATATTTATAATGATTATATAGTTTATTAGTTTGTGATATTTCAGTAGAGTATAATTTTATTTTGTTTGTTAGTGATAGTTCAATAGAGTTTAATATTATTTATTTGATATGTTAATGGTTTTTATGTAGATTAAAGAGTTATTGTCCAGTGTTCTTGTTTTGTATTACTACAGGGAGTGCAGAATTATTAGGCAAGTTGTATTTTTGAGGATTAATTTTATTATTGAACAACAACCATGTTCTCAATGAACCCAAAAAACTCATTAATATCAAAGCTGAATATTTTTGGAAGTAGTTTTTAGTTTGTTTTTAGTTTTAGCTATTTTAGGGGGATATCTGTGTGTGCAGGTGACTATTACTGTGCATAATTATTAGGCAACTTAACAAAAAACAAATATATACCCATTTCAATTATTTATTTTTACCAGTGAAACCAATATAACATCTCAACATTCACAAATATACATTTCTGACATTCAAAAACAAAACAAAAACAAATCAGTGACCAATATAGCCACCTTTCTGGACACTCAAAAGCCTGCCATCCATGGATTCTGTCAGTGTTTTGATCTGTTCACCATCAACATTGCGTGCAGCAGCAGCAACCACAGCCTCCCAGACACTGTTCAGAGAGGTGTACTGTTTTCCCTCCTTGTAAATCTCACATTTGATGATGGACCACAGGTTCTCAATAGGGTTCAGATCAGGTGAATAAGGAGGCCATGTCATTAGATTTTCTTCTTTTATACCCTTTCTTGCCAGCCACGCTGTGGAGTACTTGGACGCGTGTGATGGAGCATTGTCCTGCATGAAAATCATGTTTTTCTTGAAGGATGCAGACTTCTTCCTGTACCACTGCTTGAAGAAGGTGTCTTCCAGAAACTGGCAGTAGGACTGGGAGTTGAGCTTGACTCCATCCTCAACCCGAAAAGGCCCCACAAGCTCATCTTTGATGATACCAGCCCAAACCAGTACTCCACCTCCACCTTGCTGGCGTCTGAGTCGGACTGGAGCTCTCTGCCCTTTACCAATCCAGCCACGGGCCCATCCATCTGGCCCATCAAGACTCACTCTCATTTCATCAGTCCATAAAACCTTAGAAAAATCAGTCTTGAGATATTTCTTGGCCCAGTCTTGACGTTTCAGCTTGTGTGTCTTGTTCAGTGGTGGTCGTCTTTCAGCCTTTCTTACCTTGGCCATGTCTCTGAGTATTGCACACCTTGTGCTTTTGGGCACTCCAGTGATGTTGCAGCTCTGAAATATGGCCAAACTGGTGGCAAGTGGCATCTTGGCAGCTGCACGCTTGACTTTTCTCAGTTCATGGGAAGTTATTTTGCGCCTTGGTTTTTCCACACGCTTCTTGCGACCCTGTTGACTATTTTAAATGAAACGCTTGATTGTTCGATGATCACGCTTCAGAAGCTTTGCAATTTTAAGAGTGCTGCATCCCTCTGCAAGATATCTCACTATTTTTGACTTTTCTGAGCCTGTCAAGTCCTTCTTTTGACCCATTTTGCCAAAGGAAAGGAAGTTGCCTAATAATTATGCACACCTAATATAGGGTGTTGATGTCATTAGACCACACCCCTTCTCATTACAGAGATGCACATCACCTAATATGCTTAATTGGTAGTAGGCTTTCGAGCCTATACAGCTTGGAGTAAGACAACATGCATAAAGAGGATGATGTGGTCAAAATACTCATTTGCCTAATAATTCTGCACGCAGTGTATAGTGTATGTTGTCCCCTCATTGTTGGCCCTTTTAATGTTTATGTACATGTTATGGATACGTAATCATATTGCCATGTGCACATATTTACCCTGCAGGCGGGGGCTGGTGATCTCCTCCTCTTCTTCCTCCTGAGATGGGGCGGTGCTGGAGGGTCCAGCACTTTCCACCTCCACCTCCATAACTTCTCCCACATCTGGTGGGGGTGGCTCAATAGGCTGGGAGGGTCCGGCCTCCTCCTCCTCCTCCTCTTCCTCCTCAACCTCCACCACCTCCACGCCCTCCGCCAATGGCCTTCTCCGAATGGAGGGAATAGGAACTTCTGTAATGTAACAGAATGTTCAGATTTTAGAGAAACAACTCAGAAATCTTAACAACTTTAAATATCAAGAAATTCCAATATGGAGGGATCTATATATAATTGCAGTGGCTGCCAGCGTTATGCCGCATAACTCAATAAAAAATGAACAGCATGCAAACAAACATCCCTCCACAGTGTCTTGATGAAACAATAGGGAGAGAGGAGACCCATGCGATGGGATTATCTCCTGAGTGTATAATAGGATGATCTAATTCTCTATACCGGAGTCGGCTACTCCTTAATCCCATTACTAACACAATAGAACAAAGGGACAAATAAACTAACACATTCATTGGGAGTCTCAGTAGACAGTTAACCGTTATTGCGTTTATGGATTCACACCATGCTACTTTGAGAATACGAAAGATGTGGCCTATAAACTCAACCAAAAAAATCATGGTTTATAGTTCCCTCTAACCCAAATAGGTCAGAGTGGGTGTCTCCATAGTCCAGGGTCCATAGTCCATAAGAAGGAGGCTAGCCCTCAGGCTTCTACTGCAGACCCAGTGATGGTTCAGTCCGTCACTTGTACGAAATCAGCTGGTTGCATCTGAAATCTTTATAGCGCTGTGTGTTTAAATATATATATATAACCACGGCTAGGTTGAGATGTTTGATGTAATTTGGTTAATTTGTGGCGTAGTTTCCAAAAGTATTCACTCCCCTTGACTTTTTGCTTATTTTGGTACATTAAAGCCTTCTGTTCAAGGTTTTGTTAATCTGAATGTTATGTGATGGATCAGTGAAGTCGGTGAAGTGAAATGAGAAAAATATATAAATAAAAATATTGTTTAGAAATAGAAAATTGGCATGTACGTATGTAATCACCCCAGATGTTAGGAAGCCCATAAAAAGCTCTGGTGCAACCAATTGCCTTCAGAAGTCACATAATTAGTGAAATGATGTCCACCTGTGTGCAATCTAAGTGTCACATGATCTGTCATTACATATACACACCTATTTTGAAAGGCCCCAGAGGCTGCAACACCTAAGAAAGAGGCATCACTAACCAAGGAACTCTCCAAACAAGTAAGGGACAATGTTGTTGAGAAGTGCAAGTCAGGGTTAGGTTATATAAAAATATCCCAATTTTTGAAAATCCCCATGAACATGGCACAACAGCAAACCTGCCAAAAGATTGCCGCCCACCAAAACTCACAGAGAGGGTAAGGAGGGCATTAACCAGAGAGGCTTCACAGAGACCTAAAGTAACCCTGGAGGAGCTGCAGAGTTCTACAGCAGAGACTGGAGGATCTGTACATAGGAAGACAATAAGCCGTACGCTCCATAGAGTTGGGCTTTTTGGCAGAGGGCCAGAAGAAAGCCATTACTTTCAACTAAAAACAAAAAGGCACATTGTGAGTTTGCGAAAAGGCATGTGGGAGTTTCCTAAAATGTATAGAGGAAGGTGCTCTGGTCTGATGAGACTAAAATTTAACTTTTCGGCTATCAAAGAAAACGCTATGTCTGGCGCAAACCCAACACATCACATCACCCAAAGAACACCATCCCCACGGTGAAACATGGTGGTGGCAGCATCATGCTGTGGGGATGTTTTGCAGCAGCCGAGACTAGGAAACTGGTCAGAGTTGAGGGAAAGATGGATGGTGCTAAATACAGGGATATTCTTGAGCAAAACCTGTACCAATCTGTTCGAGATTTGAGGCTAGGACGGAGGTTCAACTTCCAGCCAGACAATGACCCCAAACACACTGCTGAAGCAACACTTGACTGGTTTAAGTGGAAACATGTAAATGTGTTGGAATGGCCTAGTCAAAGCACAGATCTCAATCCAATAGAAAATCTGTGGTCAGACTTAAAGATTGCTGTTCACAACACAAGCACAAACCATCCAACTTGAAGGAGCTGGAGCAGTTTTGCAAGGAGGAATGGGCAAAAATCCCAGTTGTAAGATGTGGCAAACTCAGAATAGTTATGCACATTGACCTTTGTTTGCTTGTCCTATTTGTTGTATGCTTTACAATAAACAAATTTAAAAAAAGGTCTAAGTTGTGGGCATGTTCTACAAATTAAATAATGCAAATCCTCAAACAATCCATGTTAATTCCAGGTGGTGAGGCAGCAAAAAAAGAAATAAGTCAAAGGGGGGGTGAATACTTTTGCTTTGCACTGTATACATTACAGAGTGTTGACAAAAGATACAAAAATTATTTACGCATCTACCTGGGCATTTTTCATCCCGGATTTTTTTAATAAAACGGGGGTGTCTGCGCTTTATGTCTGACCATTTTTTATTGATAGACAGACGTCGGTGTTTGACACCTGTTTTGCGCCAGCTTTTCCACATTTCGGCCAGGCTAATCATGCCTTCTGGCGGTGCCCCAGCTGCGTTGGTGACCTCTTACTCCTCCTCAGCTTTGCCTTGTGCTTCCTGTGCATCCTCCACCTCATCATCCTCCAGAACTGTGCCCTGGCTGGACAATTGTGTACCTGGCGTTTGTGGGTGCAGGAACCCACCCTCGGAGCCACTTGTGAATGACTGGCCGGAAACCCTATGACATTATCCCTCTTCCTCCTCCTCCTCCTGTGCCACATCCTCTTCCATCATCGCCAGAAGTGTTTTTTTCAAGGAGGCATAGAAGTGGGATAGTGACGCTGAGAACGGCGTTATCGGCACTGGCCATGTTGGTGGAGTACTCGAAACAGCCCAATAAGGAACACAGGTCTCGCATGGAGACCCAGTCATTGGTGGTGAAGTGGTGCGACTCATCTGTGCGTGCTGCAGCTGAAACTCCACTATCGCCTGCTGCTGCTTGCACAGTGTGGCCAGCATGTGCAAGGTGGAGTTCCACCTTGTGGGCACGTCGCATATGAGGCGCTGAACGGGAAGGCCGAAGTTACATTGCAGCGCTGACAGGTGAGCAGCAGCAGGGTGAGAACGCCGAAAGCGCGCACAGACGGCCCGCACTTTCTGCAGCAGCTCTGACATATCGGGGTAATTTTTAAGGAACCTCTGTGCCACCAAATTCAGCACATGCGCCAGGCAAAGGATGTGCTTCAAACCAGCTAGTCCCAGAGCTGCTACGAGATTTCGCCCATTATCGCACACCAACAGGCCGGGCTTGAGGCTCACTGGCACCAACCACTCATCGGTATGTTGTTCCATGCCCGTCCACAGCTCCTGCACAGTGTGGGGTTTGTCCCCCAAACAGATAAGTTTTAAAACTGCCCGTGTGTGTTACGCTGAGCGGATAAGGAGCCGGTAGAGGATGAGGAAGTGGAGTAGGAGGAGGTAGCAGCAGGAGGCAAGCTTAAGCGCCCTGCAATCCTCGGTGGTGGAAGGACATGTGCCAAATTGCTATCCGCCTCAGGCCCAGCCATCACTGCATTTACCCAGTGTGATATTAGGGAGATATAACTTCCCTGACCGTGCTTACTGGTCCACGTATCCGTAGTTAGGTGGACCTTGCCACAGATGGCGTTGCGCAGTGCACACCTGATTTTGTCCCCCACTTGGTTGGGCAGGGAAGGGATGGCTCGCCTGGAAAAATAGTGGCGGCTGGGCACAACGTACTGTGGGACAGCCACCGCCATAAGGCTTTTAAAACTCTCAGTCTCCACCAGACGGAATGACAGCATTTCAAAGGCCAGGAATTTTGAAATGCTGGCATTCAAGGCCAGGGATCGTGGGTGGGTAGGGGGGTATTTCCTCCTCCGCTTCAGTGTTTGGGAGATGGAGAGCTGAACACTTCCGTGGGACATTGTGGAGATGCTTGGTGACCCAGGTGGTGGTGTTGCTGGCAGATCCTCTGTTTGCAGGGTGACAGGTGCCACTGTCACTCCAGAGGTGGATGATGAGGCCGAGCCTGCAGCAGAGGAAGCAGGAGGAGCCAGAGACCTTTCTTTGTTTTTGAGGTGTCTACTCCACTGCAGCTCATGCTTTGCACTTAGATGCCTGATTATACAGGTTGTGTTTAGGTTGAGAACGTTTATGCCTCGCTTCAGGCTCTGATTGCACAGTGTGCAAACCACTTGTGTCTTGTCGTCAGCACATTGTCTGAAGAACTGCCACGCCAGGGAACTCCTTGGAGCTGGCTTTGGTGTCCTCGGTCCCTTGCTGCGGTGGGCAGTAGCAGGCATACTGTCTAAAGGACGGCCGCTCCGCTTTTGCATCCTGCTCCCGATTCTGCTGTGTTGGTGGTTCTGTGCGACCACCGCCTCTTCCTCTGAACTACACAGGTCACTCGCATTACCTTGATTTCATGTGGGGTCGAGGACCTCATCGTCCTCCACATCATCTTCCACCCAGTCTTCACCCCTGCCCTTCTTGTCGGTCTGCACACTGCAGAAAGCCACAGCAGTTGGCACCTGTGTTTCATCATCATCCGAGACGTGCTGCGGTGGTCCTCCCATGTACTCATCTTGAAACATAAGTGGCTGGGCATCAGTGCACTCAATCTCTTCCACTTCTGGGGCAGGGCTATGTGGATGGCCCTGGGAAACTCTTCTAGCAGATACATCAAAAAGCAAAAGAGACTGCTGCATGACTTGGGGCTCAGACTGCTTGGCTGATTTGCAAGGGGGTGAGGTGAAAGACTGATGGACATCGGCTGCAGGTGCTATCTCTGATCTTTCAGCAGGAGACTGGGTGGGAGGCAATGTGAAGGAACTGGAGGCACTGTCAGCAACCCTATCTACTATCGCCTGTACTTGTTCTGGCCTCACCATTCGTAGAGCCGCATTAGGCCCGACCAAATAACGCTGAAGATTCTGTTGCCTACTCGCACCTGAGGAGGTGTTTCACTTGTGCGTGTAGCTGGCACAGATCGACCACGTCCTCTCCCTGCAACAGGTGCTCCACCAGCAGCACCACGACCGGGGCCACGTCCCTTATTCAACGCTCTCCTCATTATACGCAAATTTAGGATCTTGCTCAAAATGGGTGTTTTTTAATAACAGAATATGACAGTAGTATCTCATGCTTGTATTTCACACTGACAGATGCAGCAAAGGCCGCAAATTTAGTATTTTGCCCAAAATGGGTGTTTTTTTAATACCAGAATATAACAGGAGTATCTAACGCGTGTATTTCACACTGACAGATGCAGCAAATGCCGCAAAATTAGTATTTTGCCCAAAATGGATATTTTTTTAATAACAGGATATGACAGTAGTATCTAACGCTTGTATTTCACACTAACAGATGCAGCAAAGGCTGCAAATTTAGTATTTTGCCCAAAATGGGTGTTTTTTAAAACCCAGAAAATTATTGCAGTATTTCAAGCTTAAATTTCACACTGACAAATGATGCAATGGGCCCCAGATATAGTGTATTGCCAAAAATGGGTGTTTTTTAAACCCAGAAAATGATTGCAGTATTTTAAGCTTGTATTTAACAATGACAGATGCAGCAAACGCCTCAAATTTTGTATTTTTCCCCCAAATGGGTGTTTTTTTTATATAACAGCAGTATCTAACACGTGTTTTTTTAATAACAGAATATGACAGTAGTATCTAACGCTTGTATTTTACACTGACAGATGCAGTAAGGGCTGTAAAATTTCGTATTTTGCCCAAAAAGGGTGTTTTTTAAAACCCAGAAAATTATTGCAGTATTTAAAGGATAACTGTCGTTTTTTTTTTTTTTTTTTTTCGAGTATTGGATTGTGGTGATTAATATCACCTTGGTGGCCCTATTTCAACTTATCACTGTGTATTCAATTACCCCTTAATTCCAAATTATTGTTCCCTTTACTGCCTATTTTTACCTGTGCTTAAAATAGGGTTGCTAGGCATGGTCCGTCAATCTGTTGTAGACGGAGCACGCAGCGTGCAGGCTTACATTACTGACAGCCAGGGACTGTAAGTAAATGATTAAAGCCAGGTCCTCCCCAGCAGCTGATAACAGTGCCTGGGCTGTGTGCACTTCTCCCTGTCCCTGCGCTTGGCAGACGCTCCCTCACTCAGCAGAGCTGGAGAATGCAGAGTTGAAGCAGCGCAGACCAGGAAAGGGAGATCTGCCATCTTCTCAGTGTATAAATGAAAGCAACATGTGGTAAGAGGACCCCTTTGTGCTGCAGGAGATTAACCCTTTAGGAAGGAGAGCTCTGGTTGCTGACACTTTTGGGGGGCTATTGTTACTGGCTAGTGAGGGCAGGCGGGATTAGTCTCAGGGTGAGGGCAGTGGCGGCCATCTTAACTGAATAGTGAAATTGCAGTTTTATGCAGACTGGTTGCTAAGGGCTGAATCTTATTAAATATGGGGTAAGACAGTCTAATAGTAACTGATTCTGGAATATCATTAGGGTCTAAATGTGACAGTTATCCTTTAAAGCTTCTATTTGACTGTCACAAATGCCTCCGCCGCCCACCTAATTAACAGACGGATAAAAGTTATTTTTCTGTGTCACTGGGCTCAGGGCAGGGTAAAAAGATTGTGCACTGCACCCACAAAACAAAATGTAGGTATATCGCTGAGTTAACAAGCACTTCAGATTAAAGACGCTTTCCTATTCTCTCCCTCACAGCAGCAGCATCCTATCCCTACACTAATCAGAGCAGAGTGACGTGCAGCGCTACGTGACTCCAGCTTATATAGAGGCTGGG
Source organism: Bufo bufo (assembly GCF_905171765.1). Lineage (NCBI taxonomy): Eukaryota > Metazoa > Chordata > Amphibia > Anura > Bufonidae > Bufo > Bufo bufo. Next base: position 285,255,065 of record NC_053389.1, read on the forward strand.
TCACATGCTGCACTGGCCAATCACATCCATGCCATTAGTAGGCATGGCTGTGATGGCTTCTAAGGGCACACAAGTTAAACACTTGTTGATTGGCTGCTCTGCAGCCTTTAAAAAAGCTCCATTAAAACGCCGATCACCGAACCGGAACTTTTACAGAAAAGTTCGGGTCTGGGGTCTCCACAGTGGCTGCCCCTTTAACATTGACCTCCACAGTGCCCGCCCCTTTAAGAATGACCTTCACAGCGCCCGCCTCTTTAACTGTGACCTCCACAGTGCCCGCCCCATTAACAGTGACCGCCCCTTTTAGCATTGACCACCCATTTAACTGTGACCTTGATAGTGGCCACCCCTTTAACAGTGACCTTCACAGTGCCCGCCCCTTTAACAGAGACCTCCAAAGTGCCCTCCTCTTTAAAAGTGACTTTCACAGTGACCGCTCCTTTAGCAGTGACTTTAACAGTAACTGCTCCTTTAACAGTGATTTTCACAGTGACCTCCCCTTTAACAGTGACTGTCACAGTGACCGCCCCTTTAACAGTGACTTTCACAGTGGCTGCCCCTTTAACAGTGACTTTCACAGTGACCGCCCCTTTAACAGTGACTTTCACAGTGGCCGTCCCTTTAACAGGGACTTTCACAGTGGCCGCCCCTTTAACAGTGGCCACCCCTTTAACAGTGACTTTCACAGTGACCGCTCCTTTAACAGTGACGTTTACAGTGACCGCCCCTTTAACAGTGACTTTCACAGTGAATTCCCCTTTAACAGTGACTTTCACAATAGCTGCCCCTTTAACAGTGACTTTCACAGTGAATGCCCATTTAACAGTAACCGCCCCTTTAACAGTGACTTTCATAGTGACCGCCCCTTTAACAGGGATCTTCATAGCGCCTGCCCCTTTAATAACAGTGACCTCCACAGTGCCCGCCCATTTAATAAAAGTGACCTCCACTGTGCCCGCCCCTTTCAAAACAGTGACCTCCACAGTGCCTGCCCCTTTAAGCAGTAAAGAAAAATGGCTGTGTTGTTATGGAAACCTGGAGTAAAACTGTATTTATGGCAGTTGGGATTTGAAGAGAAAGACTTGCAGGCTTGTATTGGCTAGTGTGGGTCATTTTTTGGGAATATCTCAGGAACGGTACGTCCTAGAGAGCTGAGACCTGGTCTAAAACCTTCCCGGACACCTGATGTACCGGTGTGCCAAATTTGGTGAAGATCAGTCCAGTCGTTTGGTCGCGCATAAAGAACAGACAGAAACTCATTTTTATATATATAAGAGATTTATGCATGAGTCTCTATATGTACATGTACAAATGGCCAGGTACTGGATATGAGTTGGGTAGAAGTGTAGATGCCGTAGACGGTATATTGGTGGAATCTGGATATATTTTATATATGTACATAAACATAAAGTATCTGCGTGGGTTGTAAATTACTCCTGGGGTATATGAAGGACTGGAGGGGGTGCATATAATAGACAGAATAAGCGGGTTATATGGGAAACAAAGAAAACAGTCTAGGAACAGAATAAAAAGGACGGAATACGGAGATACAGTAGATATAAATCTCTAATTTCCAATAAGTCAAATTCCCCTTTATCACTCTGTATAAGGGCCCATGCACATGAATGTGTGCATCCAGTTCCTTTGCTTCTGCAGATAGCGGTCTGCAATGCACAGGCACCGGTCATATGCCTGCCATTTGCGAATGTGGACCCATTCACTTGAACGGCCAGGCAATCCGCAAGATTCAGTTCGCACCACAAAAAAATAGAACATGTTCTATTTTTTTGCGGTGGGAAGGCACAGACCGAAATCCACATTGCTCCGTATCTTGCGGATTGCGGACCATTAAAATAAATGGGACCGCATCCATGATCCGGAGTGCACATGTCTGGTTCCTGTATATTACATACCAGCTGTTTGCGGGCCACAATACAGGCATGGACTGCATATGTTCGTGTGCATGAGCCCTAATAGTGGCTCTGTCTCTTACTGTACCTGTCAGCTGGTATGGTAAGATTTTCCAGTTAAGACTTTTGTGCTCCTAAAATAGTAGAAAATTTTGTAAAGCCCAATATATTAATGTTTACTGGGGGCATTAATTATGCAGAGAATAGGCAACAGAAGGGAGTTATACATCCACTTTAAAGGGATTGATTGGGACTACAATCAAGTCCTCCCCATTCCAAGCATTCCACCATTAAAAAATACGACTTTGTATCATACTCAACTTTAACATTTTTCATCATGGAACTGCAGGTTTTAATTCACTGTTGTGAAGGTGAGGTGATGACATATTAGAGGCCTTTCAGTTAGGGTCCATTCACAAGTCTGCAAAATGGGTCCGCATCCGTTCTGCAATTTTGCGGAACAGGTGAGGACCCATTTATTTTCAATGGGACCGGAATGTGCAGTCCACAGCCGCACTTCCGGATCTGCACTTCCGGATCTGCACTTCCGTTCCGCAAAAAATCGAACATGTCCTATTCTTGTCCGCAATTGCGGACAAGAAAAGGCATTTTCTATGTGAGTGTCGACGATGTGCGGTCCGCAAAATACGGAACGCACATTGCTGGTGTCCGTGTTTTGCGGATCCGCAAAACACATACGGACATGTGAATGGACCCTAAGTCTGCTCATTGGAACAGAGGGGAATTTTAGAACATTGCTTTGACCTTTTAAAGGTAGTTTGGGATGGGGAAGTTCACTTTACTTTTTATCAAGATGCTTTTTATCTCATTGGAAGGTCATCAAACAAGCCTCTGCAGATTACAGTGGAAGTCTCCTGTGCAGCACATACAGGTAGAAGACTATGAAGCTGCAGTACAAGTGCTCATGAGAAAAAAGGTTGGAGATGCACTATACAATGGCCTTGTTATTTAGTACTAATTAAGCTGTGTGTATACCAGAAGTAGAAAGGAGTGAGGTGAACTTGAGTTGGCCCACAACTAGTAGATTGCAAACATTCATTCAAAGCTTACATTCCATACCAAAACCTTCGCTACAGCATTTGCGCTAAATGTATCACACATTATTACAATATTGTAGACTTTTTGCATGAATTTCATACAAGGTAATGCCAAGAAATTAATTCTACTGCGGTACCAAGTTGCCCTCTCAGAAGAGTTGAGAGCACATTTATTAATATCATTAATAACGTTAGATCACTATTATGAGATGAATGTGACAAAAGAAGCCTGGACAAAGAGAGATGGTTTGAATAATGTAAATGTAGACCTCAGGGATATGTAAAAGTTTAGCTTGAAAGGGCTGCAGCATATTATTTCTATATGTACATGATAATAATCGGTAACATGAAGTACTGTAGGTTGTTGAAATTCATGAATATGGTATGGATATACTGGCTCATAGCATTTAAACACACAAGGTACTAGGGTTTCAAAATTGATATACCAATTTAACTTTAATAATGTAGTAATAACATTTGGCAAGGGGGAGGTTACATATTTTAACTGAATACCTTTTGGACTGTGCATCTTCTTAAACCTTCAGAATTCTGTATTTGTTCTCTACTTTCTTTTCCTCACACAAGAGTACGCAATGACCTTTGGGCCAGTCCATCAATTATTTCTTTACAAATGTTATGTCTTGTGTCTAGTTTCTCCAGTGTTAATATGGATTATTTCTATCTGTAAACTGGAGCGATGGGCAAACATGGCACCTGCTTGCACATGAAGCGGATGCCCTCACCGGCGGGTTCATCGCAGTAATCGCTGATCACAGTAATTAAAGCCTTTACATGCCGTGATCAAGTGAGATCACGACATCTAAAGGGCGAAAAACCCGGAAGCTTGCAGTTCCGGGCTTCTTACCAGCATCTTCTGCGGCCAATGAGGATTTCGATAATTGATTTAAATGCGCTAGATCTCGTTGAAGAGACCCGGTGTATTTAAGATGCAGTTCTTATTTTGGCCAGCAGGTGGAAATTAGAAATTCTGTAAAAAAAAAATCCATGAATGTTTAGAACTAAAAACAAAAAACTGGATTTTGTAAGCTCAAATACTAGCTTCAAAATCATAACAAAAAAGCAAAAAATAAAAATAAAAAATATATAAAAAATATAAAAATATAAAGGTTTAAAGGGATTCTGTCACCTCGTTTCAGCCTATAGAGCTGCAGACATGCATGGCTAGATCGCCGTTAGCATGTCCGCAATATACCTGTCCCATAGCGCTGTGTGCTTTTATTGTGTTTAAAAAAAGATTTTATAGATATGTAAATGAACCTGGTAAGGAGCCCAAGGGACTGTACTAACAAAGTTAGATCGCAGTAAGCTCGCGCATGCGCAGTTCCTTACCTGAGGCTGATGCCAGCACAGGAAAGGAACACTATGCCGGCACTGTGCATGCGCGAGCTCGCACATCGCGAGATTACAGCGATCTAACTGTGAGCAAGGAGGAGATTCGGAGGACGCAGGCGGTGCTGGGCTCCTTCACAGGGGGCGTGGCTGGGCTCCAAGAAGGCTAGTACAACCCCTTGGGCTCCTTACCAGGCTCATTTACATATCTATAAAATAATTTTTTAAACACAATAAAAGCACACAGCCCTATAGGACCGGAATATTGCGGACATGCTAGCGGCGATCTAGCCGTGCATGTCCGCAGCTCTATAGGCTAAAACGAAGTGACAGAATCCCTTTAAATCACCCCACTTTCCGTAGAAAAAATAAATAAATACATAAATAACAAAAAATATAAACATAATGGCTGTAACCGTAAAATATTTTTTCAATGCGGTTAAAGGTGTAATGGAAAAAAGTTTCTCATCGCTTCTGTGATAAAATGTGATCAAAAAGTCACACATACTCCAAAATGAAATAAATAAAAACAACATATTGTCCCTAAAAAAAATGAGCCCCCCCCCCCACAGCTCAGTAGATATAACTATAAACAAATTATGGGGGTCAGAATATGGTGATGTAAAAAAAAAATTTTTTTCTAAATGTTAATTTATTTTTTCACTATTTAGACATAAAAAAACCTATACATATGTGGTATTGTTGTAATCGTACTGACCCAGGAAATTAAAGGCACAGGTAAGTTTTGTTACAAACTGAATGCCGTGGGAACAACACCAGTAAAACGGTGGTGAAACCATTTATTTTTTTTCCAATTTTCCCCCCATTTGGAATTTTTTTCCAATTCACTACTACATTTTATGCCATATTAAATGGTGGCATTAAAAAAGTACAACTTGTCCCACCAAAAATAAGCCTTCATACAGCTATGTGAACAGAAATATATAAAAGTTATGGCTCAAGGAAGATAGGGAAGAAAAATTATAACGTAAAAATGAAAAAACCTCTTTTAACCTATGGTGAAAATGTGATTTTAGTAGTACTGAAAGGCCTGAATGAGTTTAGGCTGTTGGCAGAACCAAGTGAGGTATCAGGGACCAGTATGGATGAGGTGGACCTGCAGGAGTGATAAAGCTAAGCATTTTGTCAAGTTGCTTGAATATGCTACATTAATCCATTGGTCAATGAAAGGCAATAAAAGGAGATGAATGAGTGTAGTTAATAACTCTACCTTAGGCTAATAATTCACACTTGATATCAGGAACAAGCTAGGTCAGCAAATAATCGTAAAGGTAGTTTCTCATCTCACTTAAGAACTATTAACTGTGGTACTGCACGAGTAGTGGTACTGATGATGAACCAGATTTCTACTTCATAATTGTCGGTTGCTGATCAAATGTTTCCCCATGATGTCCCCCACGTCTCCATTTCATCCAGATCGAAATAACACGCTGCACAAAATTTCCTGCTGGACCTTCAAGCAAGATGGTTGTGGCAGCCTCTTTGCGATCAAATGGATGAGGTAAGTACAATTTTTTAAAACCGAAAACACTAAAATGCTTTATTATGGATCTCACATGCCACGATCAGCAATGAAGGGGGACAGACCAATCGGCGTTCCCTATCGTAGCACCTGTTATTTACAAAGAAATGCGCTTCGTGGCAGAGTAATACATCACAAAGCTAATTCTTTTGCAAAATTCGGTGAAGCAGCCAAAACGAATTTTAGAGAACTTCACTCATCTGTAATAATAAGATATAGTTTCATAACAGCTAGAGATTGAGCAGTTGAACTATCTAGAATGATATGCTTGGAACTTTTCAGATATCTGAGCCATATACCATAGACAAGAAATGGGTTACTACAGGCTACTGAAAAGTGAGAGAGATTTAATTTAGTAATATATAAACTACTACTGCTTCATGCAAAAATACCCAATGTCAGGCTAACAGGTACAAAGGAAACCAAATTAGGGCTACAATTCAAGCTGTCTCAGGGATCAGGCAGAGAAGATGCATTAAAATCCTCCATTACTTTAATTTGATATATTTTGTTGAAGAAATATAATAATAAATCAATTACTTAGAATATATAGAGGTTGACTTGATACACTAATACATAAACTGGGTGTTGTAACTTGGCTAGAAGGGCCAGATAAGTCATGAAGATTCACATTCTGTGTTTATTGATGTCAGTACCATTTTATGTGAACCACTGATTTAACAAATGGGAATGAGAATTCTTTGCGTTTTAGATAAACTCGTCATAAACAAGAATTTTTTTAGTTAGCTATTTCTCATCCTATAGTTAGTAGCTGTCGTTAGGGTAAAAAAGACTGGGAACAACTGCACTAATGATGCTCTGCATTCATCAGATGCTGAGCCAAACAACTCATCATCACAACACTATTGGCACAGAAATGGGCTACATCTAATTTTATCTCTCTCAGTTATGCTAAATATATTTCCCTTTTTCCCTAAGCTGTTAACTTGCTATTTCCTGGAGCATTCACTGCTGGCTATTATGATAAGAAATGAGGAATGTCTATATTTATATTTAGTTATTACTAGAGATGAGTTAATTTCCCCAAATTCATTTTGATTCTGAATTGGTCAAATCAGCAGTCAGATTTGATTATGTCCAAATAAATTTGGTCCGAATCAAAAGTAACTTAAATGTCCTGAAAAGGCATGTGTGACACTTTGAGGTTTCTGTCTCCTCTTGTGAGTGCTGAATCATAAAAGTTTTGGTTTCATCTAAATTAGAATTCCGGGGGAAATTTGCAACAACTCCTGTAGAATTGTTTTGCTCATCTCTAGTTATTACTAATACTTAGCAGACCAACTTTAAAGGGGTTGTCCAACTAAGGAAACCTTATGTATTTTGGCAGCTTTCCAAACAATGAACTGTGATATGCTAGGTGGACTGTACACTTTGAAGTTAATACATGTAATACATGGTTGCACTAGGTTCCCCAGAGTGGCAGCTACTTTCATATCTAGCTAATAGAAGAGGGATCTGAAGGTGGGTGTCTGTGTGTCCTAATAGGCTTCTTCTTGATATTTAGATTTTACGAACAGCTGTATGTAATCTCTCATTTTATCTTGTGCTCTAGAGGTGGTGATTGCCTCCATTAAGGTCCATATTTACTCTATGAGAGACAACATATTGGCAGTTCTATATAATGTTTTACAAAAATGTTTGGTCTGTACTAATTTGTTACACACAACTCCAAAATAGGGAAGTCTACTCTAATTTTAAGAGTGAGAACAAGATTGGTTTTGGTTATGACTAGGTTTTGTTTTGCCAAGGTAAAAATTAATGTGTATTCTTCCTGTCAATCCTGACTCCTATGTCTGGCTGGCCACAACTAATCACCAGGTTGGCTTCAATATGAAAAGGATATTTATGAATAGGACAATTGTAGTGTCCTGCTCCAGAGTAGTGGAACACTCCAAAAGTGCAAAAGGAAAGAGTTAAAAATGTATTTTGCTTTCACATTGTAGTATCCCAGACCTGGGGATACTACAATTGGTTTGTAATGTAATGCAATATAATGTCATGCAGATGGGGTATGGTTGGCAGTGTTTGGCAACAGGAATGGGACTTACCATCCCATTTCTCCCCACTTTATAGGAGTTTGCTGGTCTGACTTCCTGCCAAGAGAGGGGCAGGGTTAGTTAGAGTGGAAAAGTAGAAAGTGAGGCTTGAGGGAGCCATCTCCCACTCCTCCAGGCCATGTGGACTACGGAGGCGGCTCATCTAGGAGGACAACATTGCCCCAGAGAAGCTGCAGGCTCCTAGGCTACAGAGGACTTGTAAGCTATGGCATATTTTTGTCAGCAGAGTGATCAAGCAAGCAAGCTGTCAGGACTCCACTGCACAGTGGTGGAAAATATATTAAGACACCATAACAGAAGTTCAGGACAGGCGTAGCAAGAAGCCTGCATCCTACTGTGGATACCAACAGCCACAGGTGCCAGAGTAAAGCCATAGGGAAGGGAATCAGGAAAAAGAGACATTGCCAGCTAGCAAACTTCTGAGTGTCATTTTCTGCCACATTGCCAGCCATTATACCCCATTATCTGGGAAGAGATATTGCACTGCTGCTGGATGTGCTGCTATTTGTTTCATGCACTCAGTAAAGAAAAATGTTCTTTGTTCAACAATCTTTGCCTGATTCCTTCACATCACTTTTTCACTGCACCAAACCCCAGGGAGTGACAGTCTGAGGTAGGACACCATGAGACAACACTTCATCAGCAACATTGCCTGAATTGTCTATATTTGCACATCATATTAATAGGTTATATCCACAGCCACCACTAGATGGAGCTAGTGTCACCCTCTTTATATAGAGGAGAACATTTCAGTTCAGTCCAATAAGTCTCATGGAATCAGATCAAAGACAACAGAAGCAACGATGTAGTGCTGACAAAAACTTACCGGTTTGGGACCCATATCCATCCAGGAAATGGTTAGAACATTTACAGATACATACCAGATGTAGAGAAGGCATGTAGAAACACCATGGCATCCATATTCAGGAGTTGTCTCTGGTGCTTGAGCACAACAAATAACTGTTTGGTCCACTGAAAGAATATCCATATTCCAAGGTGGATTAAGTGGCTGTGTATTGTAAATATAGCAACCAGTTCAAAAAAGGTCCAGAAGAGTTTGCCTGCCATGAGGGGACTGCCCTTTGGTTTTATTGTATTATCTAAAATATACACCCCTCATCTGGATGAGTCCATTTTCAGAGTATACAGAAAATGGATATTTTATGTGTAGTTCAAAGGCCACAAATTTGACAAGAATTCACAGATAAATCAAATGAAAAGCATATTTGCTTCTTCTTATCAGCAGTCTGGTGTCCTCCCTGTTATAATTATATGTCTATATCTGCAACTTGTGGAAGAATTAAGCCCCACACTCATGCTCGTAACTTGCCATTTTTACATTCATATTGCATATTGCCTAATCTGCATTTCTACATTTTGAATTTTAATTTCCCTAATCTCCTTGTATAGAATGATTTTTAAAATTCTCATGATTCAACTGTATAAAATGTTCATTCTAATTTCCCTCTGATATTAAAAAGCTTCTAAAACTTTTCGAGTGATTTTAAGCTTTAATTGACATTTGAAGACCCCTTGACTTATACTGTCATGTTTCCACAAACTGTCACTTAGCTTACATAGGACTACAGGGTTCTCCAAGATTTTACAAAAGTAGGCAGCAGCAGGGGACAGTATAAATAAAAAAAATAAACTTACTGGCCTTTAAAATGCCCCAGTCCCTGATGCACCACGAATAGTTTAAAGGTTAGAATCTGCAGACATCTATCGGACATTCCGCATGCTGGGACAAGGAAGGTTTCAGCCGCCAGTCTTCACTATGCAGTTGCCCACCAAGGCAAGACTGCAGGTTTTCAGGTCCAGGATTTGGAAAGAGTTAATCCACCTGTCAGGGGTGGAGACCACAAGAGCAAGCTTCTGAACAGGGAAACTTACTGGATCTTTTGCATGGGCTCATGTGTCCCCCAAGGTCTGAATCGTAAACAGGATTTGATTCTGCACTATTGATTCTTCTTATTATATATGTATTTGTTTTGATAAGTTACATATATGTATTTTTTTGTCTCTACACTAATGTGGTATCTCCAACATTTTAATGTGATGTCAATGGGGGTGTGTTCTGTCTGCTGATCCCAATTGTCTGTAATTAGTAACTTCAGCTATATAAGCCCTAGCTTTTGTGTTTGCAACTTGTCATGAGTAAGTATCAATATTAGCCGATCCGAAACGCGTAGACCGGGTTGCCATGTCGGATTTTAATACATAGTTTTGGAATAAAGTACGACACATTTTTGGAAGCCAGACTTACTTTGGTTTTCTTTCTACATACCCAGTACCTGATGCTCCTATCTGTGCTGGGTCTGCAATTGTCATATGCCATTCATTGTTACAGTAACAGCTGTAGTCAATAAATGGTTGGCGGCAGTGATCATGAAAAGAACAAAAAAGTAGATATAAGAGTATAAAGGTAAGTTTTTTTTTATTATTTCATATTGCCTCTTGCTCTCTGTCTAACTTTAAGACATTTTAGAGAACCCTTTTAACTTCTCTACTGTCTAGGAAGCGAATCCGAGTTATGATATTGCAGTCAATGTAAAGCTTGGGCTTTATAATAGTTCAGCATCTGTCACGTATGGGAGGAGTGTGTGCCGCCTTGAGCTCCACCCTCACCTCTGTCCTTGCCTACTTGCACGGTCCGTCCTAGGCGACAGTGGACAATTTGACGGCGGTCCCTAATCTGAGTACGTGCAGGGCCTTAAAGGTAAGAATACAATAAAGGAGAAAACACCAAACAAAGTGACAGGCAGGCACTGAGGGGATAATCAAATATCAAAGTCAATACGAGCCGAGGTCAGGAGTAGAGTTGAGCGGACACCTGGATGTTCGGGTTTGGCAGGTTCGGCCGAACTTGAGAAAAAAGTTCGGGTTCGGGACCCGAACTTGACCCCAGACCCGAACCCCATTGAAGTCAATGGGTACCCGAATTTTTGGGCACTAAAATGGCTCTAAAATAGTCCTAGAAAGGGCTAGAGGGCTGCAAAAGGCATCAAAATACGCTTAAGAGCATGACAACTGTTCTGCAAACAAATGTGGATAGGGAAATGACTTAAAATAACATAAAATACAGAAAAATTTAAAATAACAATCTGGATCTAGGAGTAGGAGGTTGAGGAGGCGGTGGATAGGTTGACGTGGCGATGTAGGTGAAGGAGGAATAGGTAGCCAACACTGATTTGTGTTATTTTTTATTTTTAAATTGGGGTATCCCCCAAAATATTGGGACATATAACAAAACAAAGAATAAGTGCACTTGAGTACAAGAATGGATGGTTGAGGCTGGTATAAATGTCTATTCTGCAAAAGGTACGGACAAGTCCTGTGGGATCCAAGCCTGGTTCATCTTAATAAACGTAAGCTTGTCCACATTGGCTGCAGCCTGTGATAATGCTCTCTGCTGTGCTAAACACACGTTCACACTATACACTGGCTGCAGGGCAGGTCAGCACCTCCAAGGCTGACAAAGCTTTTCCACATTTTGGCCATGCTAACCCTGCCTTCTCAGGTGCTGGTGGTGCCCCAGCTGCGTTAGCAACCTCTTTCTCCTCCTCTGCCTTCGCCTTGTGCTTCCACTGTGCCCCCGCTTTCAGGTGGGAATGCTATCCTCAGCATACGCTTGTAGTCGCGCATCTTCCGATCAGTAACAGATGTATTCACTAAATTTAGTTCCCTGTCAGCAATGCAGAGCGGGGGTTCATTCACGGCAAAAGGGGGTTCATGTCACCCAGCAATACAACAGAGGATATTGAGAGATTTAGGCCCCTGTCACCCAGGCACAGCAGGGGTTCATTCACAGCAAAAGGGGGATCATGTCACCCAGCAATACAACAGAGGATTTTGAGAGATTTAGGCCCTGTCAGCAATGCAGAGCAGGGGTTCATTCACGGCAAAAGGGGGTTCATGTCACCCAGCAATACAACAGAGGATTTTGAGATATTTAGGCCCCTGTCACCCAGGCACAGCAGGGGTTCATTCACGGCAAAAGGGGGATCATGTCACCCAGCAATACAACAGAGAATTTTGAGAGATTTAGTCCGCTGTCAGCAATGCAGAGCAGGGGTTCATTTATGGCAAAAGGGGGTTCATGTCACCCAGCAATACAACAGAGGATTTTGAGAGATTTAGGCCCCTGTCACCCAGGCACAGCAGGGGTTCATTTACGGCAAAAGGGGGATCATGTCACCCAGCAATACAACAGAGGATTTTGAGAGATTTAGGCCCCTGTCAGCAATGCAGAGCAGGGGTTCATTCACGGCAAAAGGGGGATCATGTCACCCAGCAATGCAACAGAGGATTTTGAGAGATTTAGGCCTTATTCAGCAATGCAGAGCAGGGGTTCATTCACGGCAAAAGGGGGTTCATGTCACCCAGCAATACAACAGAGGATTTTTAGAGATTTGGAGACCCAGAAGTTGAATGGGGCAGAACCATCAGTCAGAACGTGTAGGCGTGTGCACAGGTACTGTTCCACCATGTTGTTCAAATGCTGTCTCCATATCTCCATGTCTCCGTTGTTCAAATGCTGTCTCTAACACGCTCCATATCAGCAGTTGGGGCCGGTTGTTGCGGCGAGATGACAAAGCTTTTCCACATGTCGGCCATGCTAACCCTGCCTTCTGAGGTGCTGGCGCTGACACAGCTGAGTTCGCGACATCTTCCTCCTCCCCTGCCTTCGCCTTGTGCTTCCACTTGTCCCCCTGCGTCAGTCGAGAATGCTCTCAGGAGCGATTCTACCAGCGTGTGCCTGTAGTCGTGCATCTTCCAATCATGCTCCAGTGAGGGAATTAAGGACGGCACATTGTCTTTGTAACGGGGATCCAGCAGGGTGGCCACCCAGTAGTCAGCACACGTTAAAATGTTGGCAACTCTGCAGTCATTGCGCAGGCACTGCAGCATGTAGTCGCTTATGTGTGCCAGGCTGCCCAGAGGTAAGGACAAGCTGTCCTCTGTGGGAGGCGTATTGTCTGCATCCTCCGTATCCCCCCAGCCTCGCAACAGTGATGGGCCCGAGCTGCGTTGGATACCACCCCGCTGTGAACATGCTTCATCCCCATCCTCCTCCTCCTCATTCTATTCCTCCTCGTCCTCCAGTAGTGGGCCCTGGCTGGCCAAGTTTGTACCTGGCCTCTGCTGTTGCAAAAATCCTCTTTCTGAGCCACTTCTAAAAGACTGGCCTGAAAGTGTTAGAGATGACCCCTCTTCCTCCTCCTCGTCCTGGGCCACATCCTCTTCCATTATCGCCCTAAGTGTTTTCTCAAGGAGACATAGAAGTGGTATTGTAACGCTGATAACGGCGTCATCGCCACTGGCCATGTTGGTGCAGTACTCAAAACAGCGCAACAGGGCACACAGGTCTCGCATGGAGGCCCACTCATTGGTGGTGAAGTGGTGCTGGTCCGCAGTGCGACTCACCCGTGTGTGCTGCAGCTGAAACTCCACTATGGCCTGCTGCTGCTCACATAGTCTCTCCAGCATGTGCAAGGTGGAGTTCCACCTGGTGGGCACGTTGCATATGAAACGGTGAGCAGGAAGGCTGAAGTTACGCTGTAGAGCAGACAGCCGAGCGGCGGCAGGATGAGAACACCGGTGGCAGGATGAGAACACAGACAGCCTGCACTTTATGCAGCAGCTCAGACATGTCGGGGTAGTTGTGAATGTATTTCTGCACCACCAAATTCAGCACATGCACCAGGCAAGGGATGTGCATCAAACTGGCTAGTCCCAGAGCTGCAACGAGATTTTGCCCATTATCGCACACCACGAGACCGGGCTTGAGTCTCACTGGCAGCAACCACTCGTTGGTCTGTTGTTCTATACCCCGCCACAACTCCTGCGCGGTGTGGGGCCTGTCCCCCAAACACATCAGTTTCAGAATGGCCTGCTGACGTTTACCCTTGGCTGTGCTCAAGTTGATGATGAAGGTCTGTCGCTGACCGTATGAGGAGGTGGTAGAAGAGGAGGAGGAAGCCGAGGAGGCAACAGGAGGCAAAGAATGATGCCCTGCGATCCTTGGCGGCGGAAGGACGTGCGCCAAACAGCTCTCCGCCTGGGGCCCAGCCGCCACTACATTTACCCAGTGTGCAGTTAGGGAGATATAGCGTCCCTGGCCGTGCTTACTGGTCAACGTATCTGTGGTTAGGTGGACCTTGCCACAGATGGTGTTGCGCAGTGCACACTTGATTTTATCCGATACTTGGTTGTGCAGGGAGGGCACGGCTCTCCTTGAGAAGTAGTGGCGGCTGGGAACGACGTACTGTGGGATAGTGTTGATCACGAATATTCGAATTTAGAATTTTTATCGCGAATATAGGTACTTCGAAAATTCACGAATATTTTGAATATAGTGATATATATTCGTAATTTAGAATATTCGATTTTATTTTTTATTTTTATATATATATATATTTTTTTAATTAGTACACATGATCACTCCCTGCTTCTAGCTTGTGGGCCAATAAGAAGGCTGCAATATACTTGACTTTAGGAGTAGTGTTGTTTGCGAATTTTGCTCTATATTCTTTTTTTTTTGGAATATTCGCTATATTGCTATATATTCTTGTTTTAGCAATATAGCGAATTTAGAAAAAAACGAATATAGAGCAATTTAGCTAATATAGTGCTATAATCTTTTTTTTAAAAGTTGTAATTTTTTTTCCAATCTGAACTTCAGATGAGAAAAAAATTACAACTATTAAACAAAGAAGAATATAGCACTATATTAGCTAAATTGCTCTATATTCGTTTTTTTCGAATATTCGCTATATTGCTATATATTCTTGTTTTAGAATATTACGAATATTCGAAAAAACGAAGTTATAGCAATATAGCGAATATTCGAAAAAAAAATAAACGAATATAGAGAAATTTTGCTAATATAGTGCTATAATATTCTTTGTCTAAAAGTTGAAAAATTCGCAATAGAAATTCTAAAATTCGAATACGAAAATTCGCATATTACACGATCATTACCTTGCTGATTTTTTGAGTAAAAAGAATCGTAGAATATAAAGAATATTCTAATTTGCGAATATTCTAAGAATATTCTACGAAATATTCGCTAAATATCGCAAATTTGAATATGACCCCTGCCGCTCATCAGTACTGTGGGACAGCAAGCTACATGAGCTGTTTGAAGCTGTCCATCTCCACCAGCCTGAATGACAGCATTTCAAAGGCCAGCAGTTTAGAAATGCTGGCATTCAGGGCAATGGATCGAGGGTGGCTAGGTGGGAATTTACGCTTTCTCTCCAAGGTTTGTGAGATGGAGAGCTGAACGCTTCCGTGTGACATGGTGGAGATGCTTGGTGACGGAGGTGGTGTTCTTGGTGGCACATCCTCTGTTTGCTGGGCGGCAGGTGCCAACGTTCCTCCAGAGGTGGAGGAAGAGGCTGAGGCAGCAGCAGAAGAGGGAGCAGGAGGGGCCTGAGCCCTTTCTTGGTTTTGAAGGTGCCTACTCCACTGCAGCCTGTGTCTCGCATGTAGATGCCTGGTCATGCAGGTTGTGCTAAGGTTCAGAACGTTAATGCCTCGCTTCAGGCTCTGATGGTACAGCGTGTAAACCACTCGGGTCTTGTCGTCAGCACATTGTGTGAAGAAGTGTCATGCCAGGGAACTCCTTGAAGCTGCCTTTGGTGTGCTCGGTCCCTGTTGACGGTGGCCAGTAGCAGGCGAACTGTTTTGGCGACGGCTGCTCTGCTTTTGCACACTGCTCCTGCTTTTGCTATGCTGTTGGCTCGGTCTCACCACTGCCTCTTCCTCAGAATTCTGAAAGTCAGTGGCACGACCTTCATTCCATGTGGGGTCTAGGACCTCATCATCCCCTGCATCGTCTTTCACCCAGTCTTCCTCCCTTACCTCCTTTTCGGTCTGCACACTGCAGAAAGACGCAGCAGTTGGCACCTGTGTTTCGTCATCATCAGAGACGTGCTGAGGTGGTATTCCCATGTCCTCATCAGGAAACATAAGTGGTTGTGCGTCAGTGCATTCTATCTCTTCCACCCCTGGGGAAGGGCTAGGTGGATGCCCTTGGGAAACCCTGCCAGCAGAGTCTTCAAACAGCATAAGAGACTGCTGCATGACTTGAGGCTCAGACAGGTTCCCCGATATGCATGGGGGTGATGTGACAGACTGATGGGCATGGGTTTTAGGCGCCACCTGTGCGCTTTCTGCAGAAGACTGGGTGGGAGATAATGTGAACGTGCTGGATCCACTGTCGGCCACCCAATTGACTAGCGCCTGTACTTGCTCAGGCCTTACCATCCTTAGGACGGCATTAGTCCCAACCAAATATCGCTGTAGATTCTGGCGGCTACTGGGACCTGAGGTAGTAGGTTCAGTAGGACGTGTAGCTGTGGCAGAACGGCCACGTCCTCTCCCTGCACAAGAGGCTCCACCAACACCACCACCATGACCATGACTGCGTCCCTTATTAGATGTTTGCCTTATAGTTAGCGTTCACAAAGCAAAGTAAAAAGCGGTTAAGTATATTAAAAATAATTTACCGCCAATATAAACCCTGATGTAGAGTATTGCACCCTATTTTATTTTTTTTAAACTCTATATGACAGTGGTATTTGTGGCCTGAATGTGACACTCACTTATGCACGTCTTATCCCAGATGTGCAGTATATCAGAGGGTTTTCTCACCCCAGTATGCCAAAGCCGTATTTCTGTCCTAAATGTGACAGTGACTTATGCACGTGTAATCACAGATGTGCCGTATATTAGAGGGTTTTTTCACCCTAGCCAAAAAGCTATATTTCTGTCCTAAATGTGACAGTGACTTTTGCACGTGTAATCACAGATGTGCAGTATATTAGAGGGTTTTTTCACCACAGTAACCAAAAAGCTGTATTTTTGGCCTAAATGTGACAGTGGCTTATGCAAGTGTAATCACAGATGTGCAGTATATTAGAGGCTTTTTTTTCCCTTAGTATGCCAAAGCCGTATTTATGGCCAAAATGTGACTTATGCATATGTAATCACAGATGTGTAGTATATTAGAGGGTTTTTTCACCCTAACCAAAAAGCTGTATTCCTGTCCTAAATGTGACAGTGACTTATGCACGTGTAATCACAGATGTGCAGTATATTAGAGGTTTTTTAACCCCAGTATGCCAAAGCCGTATTTCTGTCCTAAATGTGACAGTGACTTATGCACGTGTAATTACAGATGTGCCGTATATTAGAGGGTTTTTTCATCCTAACCAAAAAGCTATATTTCTGTCCTAAATGTGACAGTGACTTATACACCTGTAATCACAGATGTGCAGTATATTAGAGGGTTTTTTCACCACAGTAACCAAAAAGCTGTATTTCTTTCCTAAATGTGACAGTGACTTATGCACGTGTAATCACAGATGTGCAGTATATTAGAGGCTTTTTTTACCCCAGTATACCAAAGCCGTATTTATGGCCAAAATGTGACTTATGCATGTGTAATCACAGATGTGTAGTATATTAGAGGGTTTTTTCACCCAGTAACCAAAAAGCTGTATTTCTGTCCTAAATGTGACAGTGACTTATGCACGTTTAATCACAGATGTGCAGTATATTAGAGGCTTTTTTCACCCCAGCATGCCAAAGCCGTGTTTCTGTCCTAAATGTGACAGTGACTTATGCACGTGTAATCACAGATGTGCAGTATATTAGAGGCTTTTTTCACCCTAACCAAAAAGCTGTATTTCTGTCCTAAATGTGACAGTGACTTATGCACGTGTAATCACAGATGTGCAGTATATTAGAAGCTTTTTTCACCCTAGTAACCAAAAAGCCGTATTTCTGGCCTAAATGTGACAGTCACTTATGCATGTGTAATCACAGATGTGCAGTATATTAGAGGCTTTTTTCACCCCAGTAACCAAAAAGCTGTATTTCTGTCCTAAATGTGACAGTGACTTATGCACGTGTAATCACAGATGTGCAGTATATTAGAGGGTTTTTTCACCACAGTAACCAAAAAGCTGTATTTCTGTCCTAAATGTGACAGTGACTTATGCATGTGTAATCACAGATGTGCAGTATATTAGAGGCTTTTTTCACCCAGTAACCAAAAAGCTGTATTTCTGTCCTAAATGTGACAGTGACTTATGCACGTTTAATCACAGATGTGCAGTATATTAGAGGCTTTTTTCACCCCAGCATGCCAAAGCCGTGTTTCTGTCCTAAATGTGACAGTGACTTATGCACGTGTAATCACAGATGTGTAGTATATTAGAGTTATTTTTTTACCCTAACCAAAAAGCTTTATTTCTGTCCTAAATGTGACAGTGACTTAAGCACGTGTAATCATAGTTGTGCAGTATATTAGAGGCTTTTTTCACCCCAGTAACAAAAAAGCCGTATTTCTGTCCTAAATGTGACAGTCACTTATGCATGTGTAATCACAGATGAGCAGTATATTAGAGGCTTTTTTCACCCCAGTAACCAAAAAGCTGTATTTTTGTCCTAAATGTGACAGTGACTTATGCACGTGTAATCCCAGATGTGCAGTGTATTAGAGGTTTTTTTTCACCCTAACCAAAAAGCTGTATTTCTGTCCTAAATGTGACAGTGACTTATGCACGTGTAATCCCAGATGTGCAGTATATTAGACGTTTTTTTCACCCCAGTATGCCAAAGCCGTATTTATGGCCTAAATGTGATAGTGACTTATGCACGTGTAATCACAGATGTGCAGTATATTAGAGGGTTTTTTCACCACAGTAACCAAAAAGCTGTATTTCTGTCCTAAATGTGACAGTGACTTATGCATGTGTAATCACAGATGTGCAGTATATTAGAGGCTTTTTTCACCCCAGTATGCCAAAGCCGTATTTATGGCCAAAATGTGACTTATGCACGTGTAATCACAGATGTGTAGTATATTAGAGTTTTTTTTTTACCCTAACCAAAAAGCTTTATTTCTGTCCTAAATATGACAGTGACTTAAGCACTTGTAATCATAGTTGTGCAGTATATTATAGGCTTTTTTCACCCCAGTATGCCAAAGCCGTATTTATGGCCTAAATGTGACTTATGCACGTGTAATCACAGATGTGTAGTATATTAGAGTTTTTTTTTTACCCTAACCAAAAAGCTTTATTTCTGTCCTAAATGTGACAGTGACTTAAGCACGTGTAATCACAGATGTGCAGTATATTAGAGTTTTTTTTACTCTAACCAAAAAGCTTTATTTCTGTCCTAAATGTGACAGTGACTTAAGCACGTGTAATCATAGTTGTGCAGTATATTAGAGGCTTTTTTCACCCCAGTAACCAAAAAGCCGTATTTGTGTCCTAAATGTGACAGTCACTTATGCACGTGTAATCCCAGATGTGCAGTATATTAGAGGCTTTTTTCACCCCAGTAACCAAAAAGCTGTATTTCTGTCCTAAATGTGACAGTGATTTATGCATGTGTAATCCCAGATGTGCAGTGTATTAGAGGCTTTTTTCACCCCAGTATGCCAAAGCCGTATTTATGGTCTAAATGTGACAGTGACTTATGCACGTGTAATCCCAGATGTGCAGTATAATAGAGGGTTTTTTCACCCCAGTATGCCAAAGCCGTATTTATGGCCTAAATGTGACAGTGACTTATGCATGTGTAATCACAGATGTGCAGCATATTAGAGGGTTTTTATACCCTTACCAAAAAGCCGTATTTCTGTCCTAAATGTGACAGTGACTTATGCACTTGTAATCACAGATGTGCCGTATATTAGAGGGTTTTTTCGCACTTACCAAAAAGCTGTATTTCTGTCTTAAATGTGACAGTGACTTATGCACGTATAATCACAGATGTGCAGTATATTAGAGGCTTTTTTCACCCCAGTAACCAAAAAGCTGTATTTCTGTCCTAAATGTGACAGTGACTTATGCACGTGTAGTCACAGATGTGCAAGTATATTAGAGTTTTTTTCACCGTAACCAAAAACCTGTATTTCTGTCCGAAATGTGACAGTGACTTATGCACGTGTAATCACAGATGTGCAGTATATTAGAGGTTTTTTTCACCCCAGTAACCAAAAAGCCATATTTCTCGCCTAAATGTGACAGTCACTTATGCACGAGTAATCCCAGATGTACAGTATATCAGAGGGTTTTTTCACCCTAGTATGCCAAAGCCGTATTTATGGCCTAAATGTGACAGTGACTTATGCACGTGTAATCACAGATGTGCAGTTTATTAGAGGCTTTTTTCACCCTAACCAAAAAGCTGTATTTCTGTCCTAAATGTGCCAGTGACTTATGCACGTGTAATCACAGATGTGCAGTATATTAGAGGGTTTTTCCCCCCAGTAACCAAAAAGCTGTATTTCTGTCCTAAATGTGACAGTGACTTATGCACGTGTAATCCCAGATGTGCAGTATATTAGAGTTTTTTTTTCACCCTAACCAAAAAGCTGTATTCTGTCCTAAATGTAACAGTGACTTATGCACATGTAATCACAGATGTGCAGTATATTAGAGGCTTTTTTCACCCTAACCAAAAAGCTGTATTTCTGTCCTAAATGTGACAGTGACTTATGCACGTGTAATCACAGATGTGCAGTATATTAGAAGCTTTTTTCACCCTAGTAACCAAAAAGCCGTATTTCTGGCCTAAATGTGACAGTCACTTATGCATGTGTAATCACAGATGTGCAGTATATTAGAGGCTTTTTTCACCCCAGTAACCAAAAAGCTGTATTTCTGTCCTAAATGTGACAGTGACTTATGCACGTGTAATCACAGATGTGCAGTATATTAGAGGGTTTTTTCACCACAGTAACCAAAAAGCTGTATTTCTGTCCTAAATGTGACAGTGACTTATGCATGTGTAATCACAGATGTGCAGTATATTAGAGGCTTTTTTCACCCCAGTATGCCAAAGCCGTATTTATGGCCAAAATGTGACTTATGCACGTGTAATCACAGATGTGTAGTATATAAGAGTTTTTTTTTTACCCTAACCAAAAAGCTTTATTTCTGTCCTAAATATGACAGTGACTTAAGCACTTGTAATCATAGTTGTGCAGTATATTATAGGCTTTTTTCACCCCAGTATGCCAAAGCCGTATTTATGGCCAAAATGTGACTTATGCACGTGTAATCACAGATGTGTAGTATATTAGAGTTTTTTTTTTACCCTAACCAAAAAGCTTTATTTCTGTCCTAAATGTGACAGTGACTTAAGCACGTGTAATCACAGATGTGCAGTATATTAGAGTTTTTTTTACTCTAACCAAAAAGCTTTATTTCTGTCCTAAATGTGACAGTGACTTAAGCACGTGTAATCATAGTTGTGCAGTATATTAGAGGCTTTTTTCACCCCAGTAACCAAAAAGCCGTATTTGTGTCCTAAATGTGACAGTCACTTATGCACGTGTAATCCCAGATGTGCAGTATATTAGAGGCTTTTTTCACCCCAGTAACCAAAAAGCTGTATTTCTGTCCTAAATGTGACAGTGATTTATGCATGTGTAATCCCAGATGTGCAGTGTATTAGAGGCTTTTTTCACCCCAGTATGCCAAAGCCGTATTTATGGTCTAAATGTGACAGTGACTTATGCACGTGTAATCCCAGATGTGCAGTATAATAGAGGGTTTTTTCACCCCAGTATGCCAAAGCCGTATTTATGGCCTAAATGTGACAGTGACTTATGCATGTGTAATCACAGATGTGCAGCATATTAGAGGGTTTTTATACCCTTACCAAAAAGCTGTATTTCTGTCCTAAATGTGACAGTGACTCATGCATGTGTAATCACAGATGTGCCGTATATTAGAGGGTTTTTTCACCCTTACCAAAAAGCTGTATTTCTGTCCTAAATGTGACAGTGACTTATGCACGTGTAATCACAGATGTGCAGTATATTAGAGGCTTTTTTTACCCCAGTAACCAAAAAGCTGTATTTCTGTCCTAAATGTGACAGTGACTTATGCACGTGTAGTCACAGATGTGCAGTATATTAGAGGTTTTTTCACCCTAACCAAAAACCTGTATTTCTGTCCTAAATGTGACAGTGACTTATGCATGTGTAATCACAGATATGCAGTATATTAGAAGCTTTTTTCACCCCAGTAACCAAAAAGCCATATTTCTCGCCTAAATGTGACAGTCACTTATGCACGAGTAATCCCAGATGTACAGTATATCAGAGGGTTTTTTCACCCTAGTATGCCAAAGCCGTATTTATGGCCTAAATGTGACAGTGACTTATGCACGTGTAATCACAGATGTGCAGTTTATTAGAGGCTTTTTTCACCCTAACCAAAAAGCTGTATTTCTGTCCTAAATGTGCCAGTGACTTATGCACGTGTAATCACAGATGTGCAGTATATTAGAGGGTTTTTCCCCCCAGTAACCAAAAAGCTGTATTTCTGTCCTAAATGTGACAGTGACTTATGCACGTGTAATCCCAGATGTGCAGTATATTAGAGTTTTTTTTTCACCCTAACCAAAAAGCTGTATTCTGTCCTAAATGTAACAGTGACTTATGCACATGTAATCACAGATGTGCAGTATATTAGAGGCTTTTTTCACCCTAACCAAAAAGCTGTATTTCTGTCCTAAATGTGACAGTGACTTATGCACGTGTAATCACAGATGTGCAGTATATTAGAAGCTTTTTTCACCCTAGTAACCAAAAAGCCGTATTTCTGGCCTAAATGTGACAGTCACTTATGCATGTGTAATCACAGATGTGCAGTATATTAGAGGCTTTTTTCACCCCAGTAACCAAAAAGCTGTATTTCTGTCCTAAATGTGACAGTGACTTATGCACGTGTAATCACAGATGTGCAGTATATTAGAGGGTTTTTTCACCACAGTAACCAAAAAGCTGTATTTCTGTCCTAAATGTGACAGTGACTTATGCATGTGTAATCACAGATGTGCAGTATATTAGAGGCTTTTTTCACCCCAGTATGCCAAAGCCGTTTTTATGGCCAAAATGTGACTTATGCACGTGTAATCACAGATGTGTAGTATATTAGAGTTATTTTTTTACCCTAACCAAAAAGCTTTATTTCTGTCCTAAATGTGACAGTGACTTAAGCACGTGTAATCATAGTTGTGCAGTATATTAGAGGCTTTTTTCACCCCAGTAACCAAAAAGCCGTATTTCTGTCCTAAATGTGACAGTCACTTATGCATGTGTAATCACAGATGTGCAGTATATTAGAGGCTTTTTTCACCCCAGTAACCAAAAAGCTGTATTTTTGTCCTAAATGTGACAGTGACTTATGCACGTGTAATCCCAGATGTGCAGTGTATTAGAGGGTTTTTTCACCCTAGTAACCAAAAAGCTGTATTTCTGTCCTAAATGTGACAGTGACTTATGCACGTGTAATCCCAGATGTGCAGTATATTAGACGTTTTTTTCACCCCAGTATGCCAAAGCCATATTTATGGCCTAAATGTGACAGTAACTTATGCACGTGTAATCACAGATGTGCAGTATATTAGAGGGTTTTTTCACCACAGTAACCAAAAAGCTGTATTTCTGTCCTAAATGTGACAGTGACTTATGCATGTGTAATCACAGATGTGCAGTATATTAGAGGCTTTTTTCACCCCAGTATGCCAAAGCCGTATTTATGGCCAAAATGTGACTTATGCACGTGTAATCACAGATGTGTAGTATATAAGAGTTTTTTTTTTACCCTAACCAAAAAGCTTTATTTCTGTCCTAAATATGACAGTGACTTAAGCACTTGTAATCATAGTTGTGCAGTATATTATAGGCTTTTTTCACCCCAGTATGCCAAAGCCGTATTTATGGCCAAAATGTGACTTATGCACGTGTAATCACAGATGTGTAGTATATTAGAGTTTTTTTTTTACCCTAACCAAAAAGCTTTATTTCTGTCCTAAATGTGACAGTGACTTAAGCACGTGTAATCACAGATGTGCAGTATATTAGAGTTTTTTTTACCCTAACCAAAAAGCTTTATTTCTGTCCTAAATGTGACAGTGACTTAAGCACGTGTAATCATAGTTGTGCAGTATATTAGAGGCTTTTTTCACCCCAGTAACCAAAAAGCCGTATTTGTGTCCTAAATGTGACAGTCACTTATGCACGTGTAATCCCAGATGTGCAGTATATTAGAGGCTTTTTTCACCCCAGTAACCAAAAAGCTGTATTTCTGTCCTAAATGTGACAGTGATTTATGCATGTGTAATCCCAGATGTGCAGTGTATTAGAGGCTTTTTTCACCCCAGTATGCCAAAGCCGTATTTATGGCCTAAATGTGACAGTGACTTATGCACGTGTAATCCCAGATGTGCAGTATAATAGAGGGTTTTTTCACCCCAGTATGCCAAAGCCGTATTTATGGCCTAAATGTGACAGTGACTTATGCATGTGTAATCACAGATGTGCAGCATATTAGAGGGTTTTTATACCCTTACCAAAAAGCTGTATTTCTGTCCTAAATGTGACAGTGACTCATGCATGTGTAATCACAGATGTGCCGTATATTAGAGGGTTTTTTCACCCTTACCAAAAAGCTGTATTTCTGTCCTAAATGTGACAGTGACTTATGCACGTGTAATCACAGATGTGCAGTATATTAGAGGCTTTTTTTACCCCAGTAACCAAAAAGCTGTATTTCTGTCCTAAATGTAACAGTGACTTATGCACGTGTAGTCACAGATGTGCAGTATATTAGAGTTTTTTTCACCCTAACCAAAAACCTGTATTTCTGTCCTAAATGTGACAGTGACTTATGCATGTGTAATCACAGATATGCAGTATATTAGAGGCTTTTTTCACCCCAGTAACCAAAAAGCCATATTTCTCGCCTAAATGTGACAGTCACTTATGCACGAGTAATCCCAGATGTACAGTATATCAGAGGGTTTTTTCACCCTAGTATGCCAAAGCCGTATTTATGGCCTAAATGTGACAGTGACTTATGCACGTGTAATCACAGATGTGCAGTTTATTAGAGGCTTTTTTCACCCTAACCAAAAAGCTGTATTTCTGTCCTAAATGTGCCAGTGACTTATGCACGTGTAATCACAGATGTGCAGTATATTAGAGGGTTTTTTCCCCCCAGTAACCAAAAAGCTGTATTTCTGTCCTAAATGTGACAGTGACTTATGCACGTGTAATCCCAGATGTGCAGTATATTAGAGTTTTTTTTTCACCCTAACCAAAAAGCTGTATTCTGTCCTAAATGTAACAGTGACTTATGCACATGTAATCACAGATGTGCAGTATATTAGAGGCTTTTTTCACCCTAACCAAAAAGCTGTATTTCTGTCCTAAATGTGACAGTGACTTATGCACGTGTAATCACAGATGTGCAGTATATTAGAAGCTTTTTTCACCCTAGTAACCAAAAAGCCGTATTTCTGGCCTAAATGTGACAGTCACTTATGCATGTGTAATCACAGATGTGCAGTATATTAGAGGGTTTTTTCACCACAATAACCAAAAAGCTGTATTTCTGTCCTAAATGTGACAGTGACTTATGCACGTGTAATCACAGATGTGCAGTATATTAGAGGGTTTTTTCACCGCAGTAACCAAAAAGCTGTATTTCTGTCCTAAATGTGACAGTGACTTATGCATGTGTAATCACAGATGTGCAGTATATTAGAGGCTTTTTTCACCTAAGTATGCCAAAGCCGTATTTATGGCCAAAATGTGACTTATGCACGTGTAATCACAGATGTGTAGTATATTAGAGTTTTTTTTTATCCTAACCAAAAAGCTGTATTACTGTCCTAAATGTGACAGTGACTTAAGCACGTGTAATCATAGTTGTGCAGTATATTAGAGGCTTTTTTCACCCCAGTAACAAAAAAGCCGTATTTCTGTCCTAAATGTGACAGTCACTTATGCATGTGTAATCACAGATGTGCAGTATATTAGAGGCTTTTTTCACCCCAGTAACCAAAAAGCTGTATTTTTGTCCTAAATGTGACAGTGACTTATGCACGTGTAATCCCAGATGTGCAGTGTATTAGAGGGTTTTTTCACCCTAGTAACCAAAAAGCTGTATTTCTGTCCTAAATGTGACAGTGACTTATGCACGTGTAATCCCAGATGTGCAGTATATTAGACGTTTTTTTCACCCCAGTATGCCAAAGCCATATTTATGGCCTAAATGTGACAGTAACTTATGCACGTGTAATCACAGATGTGCAGTATATTAGAGGGTTTTTTCACCACAGTAACCAAAAAGCTGTTTTTCTGTCCTAAATGTGACAGTGACTTATGCATGTGTAATCACAGATGTGCAGTATATTAGAGGCTTTTTTCACCCCAGTATGCCAAAGCCGTATTTATGGCCAAAATGTGACTTATGCACGTGTAATCACAGATGTGTAGTATATAAGAGTTTTTTTTTTACCCTAACCAAAAAGCTTTATTTCTGTCCTAAATATGACAGTGACTTAAGCACTTGTAATCATAGTTGTGCAGTATATTATAGGCTTTTTTCACCCCAGTATGCCAAAGCCGTATTTATGGCCAAAATGTGACTTATGCACGTGTAATCACAGATGTGTAGTATATTAGAGTTTTTTTTTTACCCTAACCAAAAAGCTTTATTTCTGTCCTAAATGTGACAGTGACTTAAGCACGTGTAATCACAGATGTGCAGTATATTAGAGTTTTTTTTACCCTAACCAAAAAGCTTTATTTCTGTCCTAAATGTGACAGTGACTTAAGCACGTGTAATCATAGTTGTGCAGTATATTAGAGGCTTTTTTCACCCCAGTAACCAAAAAGCCGTATTTGTGTCCTAAATGTGACAGTCACTTATGCACGTGTAATCCCAGATGT
The DNA here is from genome assembly GCF_905171765.1 of Bufo bufo. Taxonomy (NCBI): domain Eukaryota; kingdom Metazoa; phylum Chordata; class Amphibia; order Anura; family Bufonidae; genus Bufo; species Bufo bufo. The sequence goes on from NC_053389.1 coordinate 285,281,782, forward strand.
GCAGTATATTAGAGGCTTTTTTCACCCCAGTAACCAAAAAGCTGTATTTCTGTCCTAAATGTGACAGTGATTTATGCATGTGTAATCCCAGATGTGCAGTGTATTAGAGGCTTTTTTCACCCCAGTATGCCAAAGCCGTATTTATGGCATAAATGTGACAGTTACTTAAGCATGTGTAATCCAAGATTGGGAAGTATAATAGAGGGTTTTTTCACCCCAGTATGCCAAAGCCGTATTTATGGCATAAATGTGACAGTTACTTAAGCATGTGTAATCACAGATGTGCAGCATATTAGAGGGTTTTTATACCCTTACCAAAAAGCTGTATTTCTGTCCTAAATGTGACAGTGACTCATGCATGTGTAATCACAGATGTGCCGTATATTAGAGGGTTTTTTCACCCTTACCAAAAAGCTGTATTTCTGTCCTAAATGTGACAGTGACTTATGCACGTGTAATCACAGATGTGCAGTATATTAGAGGCTTTTTTTACCCCAGTAACCAAAAAGCTGTATTTCTGTGCTAAATGTGACAGTGACTTATGCACGTGTAGTCACAGATGTGCAGTATATTAGAGGTTTTTTCACCCTAACCAAAAACCTGTATTTCTGTCCTAAATGTGACAGTGACTTATGCATGTGTAATCACAGATATGCAGTATATTAGAGGCTTTTTTCACCCCAGTAACCAAAAAGCCATATTTCTCGCCTAAATGTGACAGTCACTTATGCACGAGTAATCCCAGATGTACAGTATATCAGAGGGTTTTTTCACCCTAGTATGCCAAAGCCGTATTTATGGCCTAAATGTGACAGTGACTTATGCACGTGTAATCACAGATGTGCAGTTTATTAGAGGCTTTTTTCACCCTAACCAAAAAGCTGTATTTCTGTCCTAAATGTGCCAGTGACTTATGCACGTGTAATCACAGATGTGCAGTATATTAGAGGGTTTTTCCCCCCAGTAACCAAAAAGCTGTATTTCTGTCCTAAATGTGACAGTGACTTATGCACGTGTAATCCCAGATGTGCAGTATATTAGAGTTTTTTTTTCACCCTAACCAAAAAGCTGTATTCTGTCCTAAATGTAACAGTGACTTATGCACATGTAATCACAGATGTGCAGTATATTAGAGGCTTTTTTCACCCTAACCAAAAAGCTGTATTTCTGTCCTAAATGTGACAGTCACTTATGCTTGTCTAATCCCAGATGTGCAGTATATTAGATGTTTTTTTCACCCCAGTATGCCAAAGCTGTATTTCTGGACTTGCAGATATCCTATTCTGGTTCACTCTCGTTGCATAAAATTGCTGCTGATCATGTATTGATATTGACTAACTGAAGAAAAAAAAGTTTGTTTTCAGCAGTAGTTGGCTCAGGGCAGGCTTAAAGAAATTGTGCACTGCACCCACAAAACACTTTTTCTGTAGATCGCTGAGTACATAAACCAGTTCTTGTTAAGAGTTCTCCCTGATCTCTCCCTCACAGCAGCTGAAGCCTCTCCCTACACTAATCCGAGCAGAGTGATGGGCGGCGCTACCTGACTCCAGCTTAAATAGATGCTGGGTCACGTGCTGCAGTTGGCCAATCATAACCATGCCAATAGTAGGCATGGCTGTGATGGCCTTTTGGGGCAAGTAGTATGACGCTTGTTGATTGGCTTTGTAGCCTTTCAAAAAGAGCCATAAAAATCGCCAAACACCGAACCCGAACCCAAACTTTTACGTAAATGTTCGGGTTCGGATCCGGGTGACGAAAACCCTAAAGTTTGGTACGAATCCTATCTTTACAGTTCGGGTTCGCTCAACTCTAGACAGGAGGAACAATACAAAAGGGTAAAGCAAGATCAAGTCAAACTTATGCCGGGGTCAAAGCCAAGAGGTCACATCAAAAGCAGGAGGTAGCAAGAGTGAGGTCAAAACACAACAAACACTAACAGACAATATGCTGGTGAATGAAATAAGACCAATCACAGGCAACCTGTGGCCAGCAGGCTGCATGTTTAAATAGCCCTGGCTGATGAGTCACATGACGTGGCCAGCATCACGTGACTCACAGTACACAGCCCAACACAGCTGAGCACCGATCATCATTATCGGCACTCAGCTCCTCTGAGGCTCGCCTGCTGCCATGGAGACGAGGACGCAGGCTGCGTCCTTGACCCTCTCCTTGCGCAGGGCGCTGGCAGCACTGTGAAGGAAGCACAAGTCGCCGGCCCCTCGTTATAGCATCTCTCTAGACTAAGGGTAAACTGTGGCCTTCTACAACTCATGCCACAACTTTTATTTTATCCAACCCAAACTCATGGACACCAAGGTTAACCAAGGTTAAGTTTATAGACATGGAGACAAATGTTCACAAACTATGCATTAAAGAACACAATGGAAACTCAAAATGAAAGCAGCAGCCCTAGAGTCTACCATGGTAAAATGCTTCATGTTCATGAAACAATTGCCATTCATCATGACTAATCTACAATGCTTGTGCACACAGGCATAGTATAGCACTAAACAACTCCATAGTTGAGGTGTAATACCCTACCCACATAGTCAATTGGAGGATGCTCTACTCCCATATGTCTCAAATTTCCTATGGAAACTGGCAAAAAATAATATATATATACTTATTGTCAACAGTCCCAACAGTCCTGTAAAATATACTGTAAGAGTGAAACTGGATCGCACATCCTCAGTACTATGCTTTTATCTAATAACTAATTAACATCACTTCTCAGCGCAATTTATCGTATACCTACCCCTATGTTGCATGCTGTACATGAGGCATTAGTATACAATTTGATCAAAAAGCATAGGCCCACTCATCATGACAAGGTTGCCACTTTGAATGGGACCCTACTTCTAAATTTTGCATAGCACTGTGCGGTGACCACTGACGCCGCAACACCGCACCAGCAGGCAGCGGGACCCAGCATTCAAACAGCGCCCCCGCTGGGCCCCACCAGCACAGCACCAAAGCACCTGCAGCATGTGAACAGGTGTGAAACTCACCTTATCACATACTCTCAGGAACTCCAACTGAGAGGAGGTAGGAATTTATATACCCTTATGCAGACTCCTGCTAATTAAAAGCACCTGGGCCAAATGGGGGGGAGTGCTGATACCAGAGGGGGAAAAAAGGGAAGATACTACAATACATGTAAAATGTGAGAGTAAAACTGGATCGCACATCCTCAATACTATGCTTTTATCTAATAACTGCTTCTCAGCATAATTAACATCGCTTTTCAGCGCAATTTATCGTATACCTACCCCTATTTTGCACATGCTGCACATGAGGCATTAGTATACAATGAATTTGCAGGGATTGTTCCTAATTTTCTGAGACAATCCCAGCATGTTTGGACTGTTCCAGGCTGAAAATGGGTGGAGGTTATGTAACTCCACCCAGAAGTATGCATCCTTGGATTGGCTTAAACACCACAAATTTATCAACAAGAATGTTAGTAAGTATTCACATTAACTTCATGTGCTGCACTGTAGGCTCCTTGAGGCCTTTAGACTATTGCACATTAAATCCTAGAAAAGACTGGCAAATGTGTGGCATACGTCCAGTGTGTGAGTGCTGCCTGTGCCACATGTGTCGCAACTGTTACATGTATGAATGGGGTATGTGTAGGATACATACGGTGTGTGATTGCTGCCTGTGCCACATGTGTACAGTGCATGGGTGTGCCATGTTTGGCAACTGTTCCGTGTATGAATGGGATATGTGTAACATTTGCCCAGTGTAATAACACTTGTAGGGCATGTATGCATCTATTTTATTTTATCTGGTTATGAATTGCTTGGACTAGGGGAAAATGTCTATATGTGGGTAAGTAACTGGCTCAATGGTAGAAAAAAAGAGGGTGGTTATTAATGGTACACACTCAGATTGGGTCACTAGTGGAGTACCTCAGGGGTCAGTATTGAGTCCTATTATTTTCAATATACACTGCTCAAAAAAATAAAGGGAACACTTAAACAACACAATGTAACTCCAAGTCAATCACACTTCTGTGAAATCAAACTGTCCACTTAGGAAGCAACACTGAGTGACAATCAATTTCACATGCTGTTGTGCAAATGGGATAGACAACAGGTGGAAATTATAGGCAATTAGCAAGACACCCCAATAAAGAAGTGGTTCTGCAGGTGGTGATCACAGACCACTTCTCAGTTCCTATGCTTCCTGGCTGATGTTTTGGTCACTTTTGAATGCTGGTGGTGCTTTCACTCTAGTGGTAGCATGAGACGGAGTCTACAACCCACACAAGTGGCTCAGGTAGTGCAGCTTATCCAGGATGGCACATCAATGCGAGCTGTGGCAAAAAGGTTTGCTGTGTCTGTCAGCGTAGTGTCCAGAGCATGGAGGCGCTACCAGGAGACAGGCCAGTACATCAGGAGACGTGGAGGAGGCCGTAGGAGGGCAACAACCCAGCAGCAGTACCGCTACCTCCGCCTTTGTGCAAGGAGGAACAGGAGGAGCACTACCAGAGCCCTTCAAAATGACGTCCAGCAGGCCACAAATGTGCATGTGTCTGCTCAAACGGTCAGAAACAGACTCCATGAGGGTGATATGAGAGCCCGACGTCCACAGGTGGGGGTTGTGCTTACAGCCCAACACCGTGCAGGACGTTTGGCATTTGCCAGAGAACACCAAGATTGGCAAATTCGCCACTGGCGCCCTGTGCTCTTCACAGATGAAAGCAGGTTCACACTGAGCACATGTGACAGACGTGACAGAGTCTTGAGACGCCGTGGAGAACGTTCTGCTGCCTGCAACATCCTCCAGCATGACCGGTTTGGCATTAGGTCAGTAACTGTGTGGGGTGGCATTTCTTTGGAGGGCCGCACAGCCCTCCATGTGCTCGCCAGAGGTAGCCTGACTGCCATTAGGTACCGAGATGAGATCCTCAGACCCCTTGTGAGACCATATGCTGGTGCTGTTGGCCCTGAGTTCCTCCTAATGCAAGACAATGCTAGACCTCATGTGGCTGGAGTGTGTCAGCAGTTCCTGCAAGACGAAGGCATTGATGCTATGGACTGGCCCGCCCGTTCCCCAGACCTGAATCCAATTGAGCACATCTGGGACATCATGTCTCGCTCTATCCACCAACGTCACGTTGCACCACAGACTGTCCAGGAGTTGGCAGATGCTTTAGTCCAGGTCTGGGAGGAGATCCCTCAGGAGACCGTCCGCCACCTCATCAGGAGCATGCACAGGCGTTGTAGGGAGGTCATACAGGCACGTGGAGGCCAAACACACTACTGAGCCTCATTTTGACTTGTTTTAAGGACATTACATTTATTTTTTTGAGCAGTGTATTTATTAATTGTAGAAGGCTTGCACAGTAAAATATACATTTTTGCAGATGGCACTAAACTGTGTTATCTGCAGCAATGCGGGACCGCCATGGGGACCAGGTTTGCCCCTAGTTATGCCAATCTATATCTGGCACAATGGGAACACCATGACATTGTTCCAAAACTGGGGACGGACCTGGTCCTATGACGGCGTTACTAATGGAGAAACTCAATTAAATTTCTTTTTGAATAACATCAATGAGAACCCGGACAAGTTAATCTTTACATCAAAACAGTTCCGTCGGATCAAGCGTAACTGTACCAATAACACTACTTTCGAAGACAAGGCTGCAAAAATGAAAGATCAATTTAAATGTAGAAACTACCCCGATGATATTATAGATAGTGCATTAGATAAAGTAAGAAATATGGAAAGACAATCCTTCTTCACACCGGCACTCAATCACAATGTAAAAAGAAAAGAAGCAGAATTAAGGATGATCCTACCTTATAGTGCACAATCAAAACAGGTACAACATATTATCAATCAACATTGGCTTTTCATTTTGAAGGATAAGACTATAGGACCCCTATTAAACACATCACCCTGTATCACTTTCTCTAAAGCACCTAATTTGGGTCTAAAGTTTGCACCTACAGTTAAAAATCACCAGAAAAAGACTGTATCATTACTAAATTGGGTACAAATGAGCGGTTTTTATAGATGTGGCAGGTGTGTGGGCTGTAGGAGCACGACATTTGCAAGGAAGACCGATAAGATTTCGTCCACACAGAATCTATTTACTTTTGAAATAAAAGACTGCTTGACTTGCAACTCCTCCAGTGTTATCTACATTATCCAGTGCCCATGCCAAAAACAATATATTGGCAGAACTAAACGACCTCTCAAAGTGCGATTGGCCGAACATATCAACAACATAAAAAAAGGACTTGCCAATCATCCATTGTCCAAACATTTTAGGGAATACCACAATCAGGACCATAGTGGCTTGACATTTGAGGCATTGGAAAAGGTAGAAAGACACTGGAGGGGGGTAATCACATCTCAAAGATGTCAAGGACAGAGTCTAGATGCATTTATGACTTCGGCAGTTTGTCACCTGCAGGGCATAATGCTGAATTATAAATTTTTGGTTTTCTGTAGACCATTGTAGGGGTGTACCCCTTGCTGACGAGAGATCGCATGTCAGGCTGTCTATCAGCACTGCGATGTCCCCTTAGCGGAGGGCAACCCCCCTCACTTTCATATATTGTTATCTATTTTTGTTTATGTTCATCTATTTTTGTTTATGCATAACTATTTTCATCTATTTTCATGTATTTTTATTTGCTCTCATCTGATTCCATCGGTCTCCATCAGTTTTTTGTCTATTTTGTTTATTTCATTTATTCCATAAATATCATCTATATCAATATATCAATTTACCAATGGATGAATCCGTTTTCATTTATATTAATATACCAACTTATCAATATATGAACTGGTTTCCATTGATCTGCACATAGTGAACTTGATTCTATAATGGACTCCATTTGATGATTAATTCCTTTATATGTGTATTAATCACATTATTGTATATATGCGATTGGGAAAACCAATAGATCCAATCACTACAATATCCAGCAATAATGGACAAACAATACTCATATATACCAAAAAAACGCAACAATAACGCATCAATGCTGCAATATGGATAAATGGATATGTAGAATCTAGTGATCCATTCCTTATCTTTGGTTTGATATGACAGGATCCGCCCCTCCTATTAGTACTGATATTGATGGGCATATAACAATCGGGACTCCCCAATACGAGCAAATCCACTGAGGAAGAAGTAGGGATCTACTTCGAAACGCGTCTGATATTTACGATTTACTCACAAAGAGCCATGTATAACTAGCATAGCCATGCAATATTGAAAGAATATATGTTAAAGATCCTGTTGACGATACGGCAAAACTTCAAGCAAGGCAACTCTCTGTCTCGCAATAATGTGAGCGACATCCACGGCTTATTGAAGTCACTCTATCCCCGACATAGGACAAACTAAGGCAGCTGCCCATCACGCGATAACAGAAGCGAGTTGTTGGCTCTTTGAGGATTCTTGATCTACCTCACTGCCTTATCCTGCTATCGAGACACTGAGCACCACCGTATGCAGCTGATCCACTCGGCATCCAGGTAAGCGCTCTTACACGTGGGACGCCACGAAATGCGCGCCACCAAACATTGAGTACTTACAAGCTACTATTCACATTGCCATATATCGCTATACATTCTATGGATTATGGACTGCACTAACCAATGAAAAGACGGTCTTATAACATCTGCATGTTGACAATTGGAGTATTAACTGAACTCGACTGATAGTGATTGAAAAAGGTGGCTCCATCTTCAGAAAAAAATGGGTGAGGTGCAAAACTGCTAATTTGGATCACCCTATCCAATAATGTAAGTAAAAATTAACAAAAGCAGGCACTCTTTATTTGGAATATTGCTGGACACTGAAGTATATGTTCGAATATACTGGTTTATTACAAATATATGATGTACATAAGTGCATATAACTCGTTTGGCATAATACTAAGTTGTACTGATTGGGCGCCCAATATAAAAAAAAATCATAAACATACAATATTAAAAATATATATTTTTTATAATATTTTTGACTTGTTTTAGCGCCCTATGAGATTGTTCATATAGGAACTACAAAATATCACTGCAGAATGGGTTAATTATAGCTAATTGAATTAATCATGTCTATCTAATTATCGGACCAATAGAATCAAGTCTCCTAATAGCCAACTATATACAGTATATACCATTGGCGAACGAAGATCCTCTACTCACTGATGAAGGGACCCTGCGTTGTCCCGAAACGTGTATGAGGACGTGCAGGATACTGTAAAGTCTTAAGACCTACATACAAAGATCGAATTTGATCAAATTACTACATATCTATTCATATGAGCGCTCCTACAGGCGACCCATTTTAAACAGCAGCCGGCGAATCCGAGTCCGATCACGTGACCGCTGACGCGAACCTCGTCACACTGATCTAGGTACGCGAGACATCAGGTATCCACGTGGGACGCCAAGAGCCGGAGACTACAGCTGCTTTACAGACGGTCTGCATACTTCAGCCCACACTGGTAGGGTAAGTGCACTCCAGGCTATTGACAGTGCGGGACGCCGCACCGAGGCCTTGGAGTTCCATTACCTCGACACATTAAGGCTACTTTCACACTTGCGTTAGGAGCGGATCCGTCTGGTGTCTGTACAGACGGATCCGCTCCTATAATGCAAACGCTTGCATCCGTTCAGAACGGATCCGTTTGCATAACTGTTCATTTCAGATCTGATTTTTCACTTCGGAAAACTCAGATCCAACAGTATATTCTAAACACAGAAGCGTTCCCATGGTGATGGGGACGCTTCATGTTAGAATATACTGAGAACTGTGTACATGACTGCCCCCTGCTGCCTGGCAGATGCTGCCAGGCAGCAGGGGGCAGACTCCCCCCCCCCTCCTGTATTTAACTTATTGGTGGCCAGTGCGGCCCCCCTCCCTCCCCAGTATTAATTGTAACCAGTGCGGCCCCCCTCCCTCTATATTCATCGGTGGCCAGTGCGGATTCCCAGTATAAAAAATATGACCAGTGCGGCCTCCCCCTCCCTCCCTCCCCAGTAATAAATATGACCATTGCGGCCTCCCCCTCCCTCTATATTTATTGGTGGCCAGTGCAGATTCCAAGTATGGCCTCCCCAGTGCGGCCCCCCCTCTCCCCCCCCTAATTAAAATCACCCCCCCCCCCCATCATTGGTGGCAGCGGAGAGTACCGATCAGAGTCCCAGTTTAAATCGCTGGGGCTCCGATCGGTTACCATGGCAACCAAGACGCTATTGCAGTCTTGGCTGCCATGGTTACTTAGCAATAAATACAAGCATTATACTTACCTGAAGAGCTGCGATGTGTGTCCGGCCGGGAGCTCCTCCTACTGGTAAGTGACAGGTCTGTGCAATAGGCAATGCGCCGCACAGACCTTTCACTTACCAGTAGGAGGAGCTCCCGGCCGGACACACATCGCAGCTCTTCAGGTAAGTATAATGCTTGTATTTATTGCTAAGTAACCATGGCAGCCAAGACTGCAATAGCGTCTTGGTTGCCATGGTAACCGATCGGAGCCCCAGCGATTTAAACTAGGACTCCGATCGGTACTCTCCGCTGCCACCAATGATGGGGGGGGGGTGATTTTAATTAGGGGGGGGGGAGAGGGGAGGCCGCACTGGGGAGGCCATACTTGGAATCCGCACTGGCCACCAATAAATATAGAGGGAGGGGGAGGCCGCACTGGTCATATTTAATACTGGGGAGGGAGGGAGGGGGAGGCCGCACTGGTCATATTTAATACTGGGGAGGGAGGGAGGGGGAGGCCGCACTGGTCATATTTAATACTGGGAATCCGCACTGGCCACCGATGAATATAGAGGGAGGGGGGTCGCACTGGTTACAATTAATACTGGGGAGGGAGGGGGGCCGCACTGGCCACCAATAAGTTAATTACAGGAGGGGGGGGGGGGTCTGCCCCCTGCTGCCTGGCAGCATCTGCCAGGCAGCAGGGGGCAGTCATGTACACAGTTCTCAGTATATTCTAACATGAAGCGTCCCCATCACCATGGGAACGCCTCTGTGTTAGAATATACTGTCGGATCTGAGTTTTACGATGTAACTCAAATCCGATGGTATATTCTAACATAGAGGCGTTCCCATGGTGATGGGGACGCTTCAAGTTAAAATATACCATCGGATCGGAGAAAACTCCGATCTGATGGTATATTGATAGGGACTCCTGACTTTACATTGAAAGTCAATGGGGGACGGATCCGTTTGAAATTGCACCATATTGTGTCAACGTCAAACGGATCCGTCCCCATTGACTTGCATTGTAAGTCTGGACCGATCCGTTTGGCTCCGCACGGCCAGGCGGACACGAAAACGCTGCAAGCTGCGTTTGGGTGTCCGCCTGCTGAGCGGAGCGGAGGCCAAACGGAGCCAAACTGATGCATTCTGAGCGGATCCGCATCCATTCAGAATGCATTAGGGCTGTACGGATCCGTTCGGGGCCGCTTGTGAGAGCCTTCAAACGGAACTCACAAGCGGAGCCCCGAACGCTAGTGTGAAAGTAGCCTAACCTGTATTCATATGACAAGCTGTATCACAAAAAAGATACAAGGTTGATACTTATCTCCTTATCTCTCCGCTTTGATGCAATGCCACAATATTGAAGCTCTGGAGACATTGCCAAAAAAACATACATTGTTTCCTTATACCAGCGTTCTTAATCTGGATTTTTATCCCATAATCTAAGGTGGACTAAGAACACTAGTACAAGCCTAGTACTTGTAGCCCAGGCACAACGCCAACAAAGCCTGTTATCCACAGTACAGGCACTACGCCACCAACATTTATTTGCCCATAGTGGCATAAATACATATGTATTGCTATACTTGATAACCACAGGACTGCGTACCACCAGCAAAGTATTTTGGGAGATTTATTTTGTTTTCCAATATTTGGTATTTTAAATTCTCACTTTGTATTTTTTATTTTTTATTTTCATCATTGCATTTTTTATATTGTGTGTTTATGATATTTTTTTATATTGGGCGCCAATCAGTACAACTTAGTATTATGCCAAACGAGTTATATGCATTTATGTACATCATATATTTGTAATAAACCAGTATATTCAAACATATACCTCAGTGTCCAGCAATATTCCAAATAGAGAGTGCCTGCTAGAACTTTTGTTAATATTAACTGAACTCATCGCATCTAAACTGACCTTTCTAAAACCCATTTACTAGCCACATTTGTTTACATGTTGCAAATATCAACTACTAACTTATAGTGGAAGAGCCCATTGGGAAACAGGAACAACTGTTCAAAATGAGCGGATATTGCACCAATGACTGCTTTGATGTCAAGATATATATTTATGCCTAGCATGCTTCTTATATAGCCACCATTTCCTCGTATTTTATAATTTTTTTTACAGATTTACTTGTCTATGTATGTTTTATATATGCTATATTTCATGCTATTTTATTTTATAATATTTTTTTATCCAGATATTAAAATTGTATTTTACCCAATCTCTCATGTGACCCCCAGTGTATGAGTGCCGGTCTCTATTCATAGTAACATTTTTGTCGATTTTGAATGGGTGATTCAAACCAGACACAGTAAAATATAATAATCCGCAGCACTCGCCAGTGTGGAAAATCAGGGTGGTGATTTATTCACAAATCAGCATGGTACAAGCGATGTTTCGACCTCCATCGGTCTTTCTCAAGCCAGACACAGGCACCTAGCCGTGGTTACAGTGAGTGAGCCGTCTTACAATTAAACCAGATTTACTCTATTATTTTATCTGGTTATGACTTAGAATGCTTGGACTAGGGGAAAATGTCTGTATGTGGGTAAGTAACTAGCTCAATGGTAAAAAAAACAGAGGGTGGTTATTAATGGTACACACTCAGATTGGGTCACTGTCACTAGTGGAGTACCTCAGGGGTCAGTATTGAGTCCTATTATTTTCAATATATTTATTAATGACCTTGTAGAAGGCTTGCACAGTAAAATATAAATTTTGGGAGATGGCACTAAACTATGTAAAGTAAGACATCCTCTGCGTCTGGAGGAAAGAAGGTTTGTACACAAACATAGAAGAGGATTCTTTATGGTAAGAGCAGTGAGACTATGGAACTCTCTGCCTGAGGAGGTGGTGATGGTGAGTTCACTAAAAGAGTTCAAGAGGGGCTTGGATGTATTTCTGGAGTGTAATAATATTACAGGCTATAGCTACTAGAGAGGGGTCGTTGACTCGTTGATCCAGGGAGTTCTTTTTTACCCTAAAGTGGGGAAAATTGTCTTCTACCTCACAGCATTTTTTTGCCTTCCTCTGGATCAACTTGTAGGATAACAGGCTGAACTGGACAGATGTCTTTTTTTAGCCTTATAAACTATGTTACTATGTTACTATAACGGTGCAATTTTGTGTCAAAAGTTTTGATATGCAAAATATCTCTGTCTGGCTATGGACTCTGGCCAGGTCCTAAAATGTACAACTTTGCGTCTCCTTCATCTTGAAGCTACTGGGTCCCAATTTGAAATCTGTAACTGCTCCCCACCTACCATGTACCATGACTGCTAGCCAGTGGTGTACATAGAGAAGTAAGTGCCCCATAGCAAGGATCAAACCAGGCCCCTCACACAGGACAGAAGGGTTTCAATGACCCTTGAGCCATTTTTCCACTGCCTTATATGCTAAAAGTTGTTTCTTTAGAGGGTAGAGTCCTGACCAAGTTTTCACCCCAGTAGAAGAGGAGATAATCCCAGCTAAGACTGGGCCCCCTCTTGCTTTGGGCCCCATAGCAGTCGCATTGTCTGCCGCTACGCCCCTGCTGCTATCTCTGGAACCCCAATAGATAAGTCTCTGCTATATAATATATAGTACTGATTTAGCAGTAGTGATGAGCAAAGTTATGAAAAATTTGATTCGGCTGCTTCGCCAAATTTCACGAAGAAATTCAATTTGTCACAAATTACTTTGTCATGAAGTGCATTCCTTTGTATGATGCCCCCGTTATTGAACCCCACAGATGCCACGTTCATACATTCATTTAAATTAAGGCCTTTTAGGGGCTAATCCAGTTTGAAAAATAAAAAAAAAACATACCTTATCCATTTGATAGCAGAGAGGCTGTCTTGGCCATCTTGATTGAAGACACAACGCTAAATATTGCTGTCATCACGATGGCCAGGAGTGGTGAATCACTGATGACATTACTGCATCTGGCCAGCGCGGTGACGCACACGTCACCCAGTGGGAGATTTCACGCGGTTTCTTCAATCAATATGACCACGACAGCCTCTTCATGCATAAATGGATCAGGTGAGTAGGTTTTTGCTTTTTTACCGCCATTTCAAGAAAAAATTGATTCTTTACCACGAAGCATGAGGAAATTGGGCTTCAAATTTTTCCTGAAATTCGGATCGAAGTCCACTTTAGATAGTCTGACTCACTCAACGCTATTTAGCAGTACTGACTAGATCATCTTGGGGATATGAGCTGCCAAGTATGAAATATTTGAGTATGTGAAGGCAGGGCAGGCAAATGCAGTCTCTGTAATTCTACTGATTTTCTATTTATGCAAAAAAATCCTTTAAAACCCTCTCTGTACTTGATTCCTTTTTTTGAAGTAAATAATTGTGGCAGTTGCATAATAGTGAGGAGAGGGAACTCTGAAGCTAATTGCACCTTACTTAGGAATACATTTTATTTAATTACCTTTTTCAACAGAATGCTTGGTTTCAAGCTGTGCTTTTCCATCTTTTTCTTTAACACCCCCTCCCTCTGCACTGATCATTACATAAGGTTCTGTATGTCATTATTAAAGTTAAATTATTCATTGTGTTGGGTAAAGAGAGTGTGTGTGGATCTCATTCCAACCTTCTGGCAGGCGGGTGAAATGTTTCGGAAAAGTAACACATATTTGTTCTGAGATATAAGAGAATCTGGCACAGCTGATCAGCCTGGGAAAGAAGAAGCCGCAAAGCTGTCAGATTTTTTTGGCAAGCAATATGAAGCATCCTGATATATAAGTCTCATTTAGTGAACTCCACACTATCGTACACTCCTTCAGCTGAACATACTGTAACCCACCACAGTAGTAGACGTTGCTGGGCAGATGAAATGTCCACTTGCGCTACAAAGCAAAACGATATAAAAACGTACATTAACGTGAGTTTTTTTTTTCTGTTGCTGCTTGAAGTTTGCAGGTGGAGTGTAATAGCTATCAACAGAGTAACTGTAATGTAACACAAGGCTAAGGTGTTAGCTTATGTTGCAAAGAAACTTACAGTTATATCACATAACATCCACAGCACTGCTACATTTTCCATAGACAAGAAGAATACCATTTATAAGTAGTATACTGGAAGATGATGTCCATTTTAATGTAAATGATACAAAATATGACTATTATACAGTTGTTATAGACCGACATTTCTATTTCAATAACAGTGCGTGTATCGAGCCAGTGCAGAGGATGGGAGTGGTAGTTTCTATTAACATTTGGTCGTTAGACCATAATACGTCTAATTTCATGTGCTATTAGTTTAAAACGTCACTTTTATTTCTACATTAAATACGCTAATAACAAACTGAGACTTTTCTGTTGAAAGTATCAGTAGATTTAAAGCAGATAGCCTACAAACGTTATTTAGCCTGAAATATCAGTAGTGTGCTGTTATTTTCACAGCATCACCTTAGCAGATTCTAACAATGTAGCATGAAACAGTCAATGCGCGCTCTGACTGGATACAATTTATATCTGTGTAACTATGTTATTACTCTCATACTCTCTCTTGTGCTGGCTGCTTCTACTGAATCTAAAAACACACACAAACGCACACCCTGCTTCCCGACATGTTTCGCCGGCAAACCAGTGTCTTCAGGAGAACATGCAGGTCTGAGTGTTGGGGGCAGGGACCATCTTTTATCAGGTAGGTATATGATGTCATAGTAGCTCCACGTATAGTACTGTATGTTACTCCCATTATTAACATGCATAGGTCTCTTGCGATCCAGGATTGGCTCACCGTTCCTCCATGTGCCGCCTGCTCACTGCGTCACCCTAGTATCTCCTTAGATTTCTCGCCCATAACCGGAGGTTTGCGCATGTTCGCACACTTAGATAATTTACTTCTCTCTTGCTAGTATTGCACATGTGAAAATTGAAGACATCCAGATATTCAGGTCTCACTCAGAATTTGGAACTCTTGAATCGAAATGACAAAAAAATATTGAAAATCTACAAACAGAAATAAAAGAGAGAAAACATTGCAAGTATAATAGGGATACGAGAGATTTTGATACAGGCCACATATACAGTACAGACCAAAAGTTTGGACACACTTTCTCATTCAAAGAGTTTTCTTTATTTTCATGACTATGAAGGCATCAAAACTATGAATTAACACATGTGGAATCATATACATAACAAACAAGTGTGAAACAACTGAAAATATGTCATATTCTAGGTTCTTCAAAGTAGCCACCTTTTGCTTTGATTACTGCTTTGCACACTCTTGGCATTCTCTTGATGAGCTTTAAGAGATAGTCCCCTGAAATTGTCGTCCAACAGTCTTGAAGGAGTTCTCAGAGATGCCTAGCACTTGTTGGCCATTTTGCCTTCACTCTGCGGTCCAGCTCACCCCAAACCATCTCGATTGGGTTCAGGTCCGGTGACTGTGGAGGCCAGGTCATCTGGCACAGCACCCCATCACTCTCCTTCATGGTCAAATAGCCCTTACTTTCAAAGTTTTCCCAATTTTTCGGCTGACTGACTGACCTTCATTTCTTAAAGTAATGATGGCCACTCGTTTTTCTTTACTTAGCTGCTTTTTTCTTGCCATATTACAAATTCTAACAGTCTATTCAGTAGGACTATCAGCTGTGTATCCACCTGACTTCTCCTCAACGCAACTGATGGTCCCAACCCCATTTATAAGGCAAGAAATCCCACTTATTAAACCTGACAGGGCACACCTGTGAAGTGAAAACTATTTCAGGGGACTACCTCTTGAAGTTCATCAAGAGAATGCCAAAATTGTGCAAAGCAGTAATCAAAGCAAAAGGTGGCTACTTTGAAGAACCTAGAATATGACATATTTTCAGTTGTTTCACACTTGTTTGTTATGTATATAATTCCACATGTGTTAATTCATAGTTTTGATGCCTTCAGTGTGAATCTACAATTTTCATAGTCATGAAAATAAAGAAAACTCTTTGAATGAGAAGGTGTGTCCAAACTGTATATCAAGGCCACAAATAGGTCTCCACGACATAAAAGTAACGATTGGAAACAATATACAGATATTTCAGAATCTGAGATCTCGGAATCTGAAGGGAGCGTCACTAATCAGAAAGTAGGTACTATGAGAAAGGAAAGAAAAAGATAAGGATATCAGCAGAGAAAAAAATCCCCCAAATCCGAGTACTAGCCAAGAATGGCAACAAGGAAAACATCCAAATCAGGGCATCCAAAAATCCAATATACCTCCACTACAATCATCACAATCATTGCCTTTCTCGTTGCCATCAATGACAGCATTGGACACCCCTGCAACAATGCCCCCAAGTACAACATCAAACATGCCTTTTTAGCACAAGGCATACAACTGAGAGACTGGGACAAATGGGGATACAATCAGAAAATATAGTGAAAGGCTTGAATGACTCAGCAAAGCAAATTATTAATTTATCACATACAGTTCTGAAACCTGAACATGAAATGTTAATTAAGAAGGGTCTAACTTTTATCCCAGCCCCTCAGTTTCACTGTTGTTCTTGGGTAAAAGACATTAATTTATTTGCTAGAAAACTAGCACTGCATAAGGAATTTAAAACAAGAGATTCCAATATGAATGAGATTGGGAGAAGAGAGATGCTCGGCTTTAATATTCTAGAAGAGCTATATAGGGAAGGAGCGCGAGAGGTGATAAACCCCCAGGCACTCTTCAGTAAGATGAGTCCTAAATCTAGATTTACCCCTGCGTTCGCAGGTTATGCCAATATACAGTCATTTGTTAATCTAGTTACAGAAGATCTTCAGAAAATTAAAACTAATGCAAGTATGGTGGGGGGCAATCTGTCCAAGGAAGAGAGAGAAGCTGTCACATGCCGGGGGTCCAAGGTAGACCCCTGGGATGTCATATGGGCAGGTCACAAGCAAACAGAACAGACATGACAGAAAAGCAGGTAAACAGAAGTGGTAATGATACCACAGGACCAAGAGTACAGGAGGACCACAGCAAAACCCGGAGGGCTCAGCCAGTGAGCCCCATACTTCACAGAGCCCTGGATGGTGGGGATGACTGGGCTGAGGGCTCACTGGTCGCACCTCCAGGAAGGTCCCGGAATTCTTGGCCCCTACCTGCCAGGAACAGGCTGGTAAAACCTCCAGCCGGACAGACAAACAGAACCAGAGGTACACACAGGTTAGCGAGTCCCCCTGCAGGGAAGCCAGGAACCCCCTTCCGGAGGTGACATGAAACATACATATAGGGCTGAAACGGATGCAGTTATGCACTGCTAGGCGCTCAGATGCAGATACGCTCTGCTAGGTGAAAACATGGAACAGAACAGGAACAAATAGCATCATACAGAGCAGGAACAGATCAGAACAGGACTTATCAAATACACCAGAACAGAGCAGGTACAGACGAACAGAGACTAACAATGCAAAACCAGGTGACACCACGCAGAAGGGTAACTGAAAACCCCCCAGGAACAGAAGCAAGGTGCAACCTCGCAGCAGCAGACAGGACTCAGGACAGACTGACAAAGACTGCCCACCCAGAACCACAGCTACAGGTCAATCTAGCTGGGTAACGAGGCACCTGGGAAGACACACCCAGGCACAGGGGAAGTTAACCCCATCAGAACCGGTGCTCAGACAGACAGACACACAGGAACAGAACCGGACATTGCCCCTGGCAACCAGCATACACTGAACAGAATACAGATGCAGTCAAAGGGGTACACACGTACACGGGCAGGTTCACACTAGATACTGCAGCCAGCACGCAGCCCCTAGAAAACGGCCTGCACAGGAGGCAACCTGCAGCCAGTACGTTAGGGAGCCTGCAGCCAGCCTGCATGGCTACACACTTCACGGTGAACCACACCGTGACAGAAGCTATAAAAGAACTAATACAAAAGGATGACATAATAATAGAACCATTGGATAAAGGAGGGAATGTGGTATTGATGGATAAAGCAGATTATGTCACAATGGTGATGAGATTTCTGAATGATACAACTATTACAAAAAATTGGAGCATAACCCAACAGAGAGGTTTAATAAAGAACTTAGAACTTTATTATTGGATGCCAAAGAAAAACATCTAATTACTAATGAAGAACTAAAGGTTCTCTATAAATTATGTCCCACCATTGCCACGCTCTACGCAATACCAAAGGTTCATAAAAAAACAACAGCCGATCCCAGGAAGACTGATAGTCTCTGGGAATCAGTATATCTGTGAGGGTATCAGTGCATATGTCGATGAAATCATTGCACCATTTGTTCAAACCCTTCCCTCCTTCCTTAAAGACACCAGAGATACTGTCATCAGATTGAAAGATATACATGTCAATGAAAAAACATTGATAGCGAGTCTCGACGATGAAGCGCTCTATACAAGTATACAACAGGAGATCGGTATCAAAGCAGTAGAATCTTTTCTCAACACAAAAGGAAGACAATTTCATAAACACAATAATTTTGTCACTACATTTTTACTTTTTTTTACTCACAATTACTTTATGTTTGACGGTAAATATTATTTACAGACGAATGGGACAGCAATGGGCATGATTTGCGCACCGAGTTTTGCTAATTTATTTTTAGAGTGGTGGGAGGATAAAATTGTTTTCACAGAGCACAATACACAATACACGGATCACATTTATTTTGGGGTTGTTATATAGACGACATTTTAATTTTTTGGAATGGCACAGAAACAGATTTTGATAATTTTACTAAAACCCTGAATAACAATGATATTGGACTAGCCTTTATGGCTGAAACACAAAAAGAGAGCCTCAATTTCCTTGATTAGAAAATGTCTCTAAGATCAAATGGCAGCGTCTCAATGGAAGTGTATAGAAAATCCACCACAACTAATAACTTCCTACATTGGGAGAGCTTCCACCCACCATCTCTGAAATCTGGTTCGCTGGTCGGACAATATTTAAGAGCTAAACGTAACTGCACAGATGAATCAGCCTTTGAAAAAGAGAGTAATCTACTTTACAGCAGATTTTTAGCTAGAGGGTACCCCAAAAAAGTACTCCATCATGCGTATAGGTGACCTAAAAATACAGAGAGGAATAGTCTATTCCAAGAAAGGGGTAAGAAAGAACATAAGAAAATAATACACTGCATGGGAATGTATGATGTGAAACACCAAACAGTATACAGGATCCTTAAACATCATTGGCATGTCCTGCGAACAGATGGGGATCTAAAAGAAGTCATCTCGGTTAATCCCTCCCTCACCTATAGAAGAGGAAAGAACTTAAAAGAAACAATATTACACAGCCACTCTCACAGATAACAAACAAGAACTGAAACTTGATGACAGTGAAAGGATCCTACCCCTGTGGTAGTTGTACCTTTTGCAATTATATATCCCCCAAAAAGCAGTTCATTAACCCAGTTGATGGAAAAACCAGATAATTAAAGATTATATAAATTGTAAAACCACAGGAGTAGTCTATGCCATCCAATGTGAATGCCCAAAATTGCATATAGGGAAGACAATCCAAGAATTGAGGAGATGCATATCGAAACACTTAAGTAATTTAAATACAAATGAAGAGACACCACTTTCCAAGCAGGGCTCAAAATATGAGGAATACAGAAAATTAAAGCAGGCCTAAGACAGGGCGATATTGATAAAAAAAAAAAACTGCAGCAAGAGGAAACCAGGTGGATTTACCGCCTGAAGTCCCTTTCACCAATGGGAATAAATGAAGGCTTTACATATGCTTCATTTTTATAATAGAAAATTATGAAATGATACAATCAGTACAGTACGCACAATAAAATACATGATGATGAATTGTGTTCACTCCAAGGACAACTGTGGAAATATTTTCTAAAGAATAAGGGACCAAAGGAAAATAAAGCTATATAATTAATGTAATAAAGAAGAATGAAATAAAATAAATTTTATTAAATAAAGTAAGGCCAAATAAAAATAAGGAAGTATAGGAATATAGTGAGGTGGGTTAATATAATAGTATAGTAGTGACTATATATTTTAAATAAAATAGGAGAAAAGGAAAAAAGAGGAAATTAATTATACATAAGAGAGAGATCTATACCATAGGTTGTAACAAAATAATAATAACTACTCCATTTTTGCTTACATCAAGATGATTATTTAAAATATAAACATATAATACAAGTCATCATCTACAAAAATATGAATGTATATCTGGAGAAAACTGATATATATTTATCAATGTGAATAAAGTTTCAATATTAGCAAGTTGAAGTATGTACTGCATAGCATCAATGTATGTTCTTTAAAAATATATATTTTCTTGTTTTCAACTATATTTTAATTTCTGAAGGAAATCTGGGGGTTAATAGTAGTAAAATATTAAGATAAGATCATAAAAAGAAGGAAAACAGACTGATAATGTCCCACTACATGCACACTACTAGCGAGAGAGAACTAAATTTTATAAGTGTGCGCGCATGCGCGAACATACGGTTATGGGCGAGAAAGCTGGTGAGATACTATGGTGACGCAGTGAGCGGGCAGCACATGGAGGGACGGTGAGCCAATTCTGGATCGCAAGAGACCTATGCATGTTAATAATGGGAGTAACATACAGTACTATGCGTGGAGCTACTATGACATCATATACCTACCTGATAAAAGATGGTCCCAACCCCCAACACTCAGACCTGCATGTTCACCTGAAGATGCCGGTTTGCCAGCGAAACATGTTGGGAAGCAGGGTGTGCGTTTGTGTGTGTTTTTAGATTCAGTAGAAGCAGCCAGCACAAGAGCGAGTATGAGAGTAATAACATAGTTACACAGATATAAAATGTAGCCAGTCAGAGCGCGCATTGACTGTTTCATGCTACATTGTTAGAATCTGCTGAGGTGTCAGTGATGCTGTGAAAATAACAGCACACTACTGATACTTCAGGCTAAATAACCTATGTAGGCTATCTGCTTTATATCTACTGATACTTTTAACAGAAAAAGTCTCACAGTTTGTTATTGTAGAAATAAAAGTGAAGTTTTAAACTAATAGCACATGAAATATTATGGTCAAATGTTAATAGAAATTAGTAGTGTAAACATCATAGTTGTGCTAAGTGGTCCTATTTATTTTGTGTTAATCATGGGAGTCACGGTGTACTACCTGAGGCCATTACTCTCTGGGGATTGATGCAGTGGAAATGTAGTATTGAAGAATGAAGCCAGAATTAAATTAAATATATAAAAATCTTTTTTACTAAGTGCAAAGTAGAACTTCAGGTACATTCAACAGCAGCTGATTTCAAGTGCAATTTTCTGGCACCAGTAAGGATTATGGATTCAAGTTCGATGGCTTCAATTTAGCAATTGTATGGTACTATGCTAGGGTGGAGGATTGTTTCTATGTGAGTTATTTGCTACAAGAAAAAATAAAGTGCAACAAAGTTTTATTGCGAGTGCTGAAACCGTTTCGAGAGATTTGCCTGGCTCGTTCCTTGCACAGGGCTGTGGATCATGAGTTGAGCTAGATTCCTTTACTGACTATGGTACTAGCCTAGTAGTATTCTGGGTGATGGGTGTCTTAGCTATAGTCCCTCACCCTACAGCAGTGTCTTTAAATGCTGATAGTAGCTGGTCACTCTGCTCTCTGTCTTCTCAAGGATTTACTATAGGCTGTCACTAGCTGTTAATCTCTTTGGAGAATCATTCTTAGGAGCAGGAGCCCAACAGTGTGCTTCCTCTCTCCTCCTGGAAGGAACCAGGACCAGCCAATTCTTACCAAGTGGGGAGGAACAAGGTGGTTAGCTCTGTTCCTTGCCAACCATTGCCATCAATTTATTCCTGGTAGATACATCAAAAAAGCATACAAAAATCCATGACACATATACTATTTACACAAAAATTGCAGATACCCCAGGTCAGGGTAAGTACTGTGGGGATCAGCTCAAACAGTGACTTCAGGTGTCATTTAAACAATAGTCTTTTATTTTGTTCAACACAGACTTAACAAAGGCTCGCTTACTTCAGCGGGTAAACACAAAGAAACACAGTCCATATGAAATGGTACAACTCACAGTCCTCTGTAGTTCCAGAGTTCCACCACCCACTGGAGAGGGGGAAGAGAGTAGGCAACGGCAGGCTTATCCACAACAACAGACCACACAACTTTACTCCCAGTCTGTTACACTTCCAGACTAGGAACCACACACCCAGCTCTCCTGGGATTCCTGGCTTAAATAGGCCAGCCAACACCTGGCCTGGATACGTGGGAGTAGTCACCCCACCCTGCTCTTTGACTACTCCAATGAAACCCGGCCGGATCAGCTGCAGCTAGCAGCTAAACTACTTCTAGCAACTGTCAGTAACCTAGGGTTACTGACAAAACATTACCGATTCATTTCACTGAGGCCAGGCACCTCGGTGACACATATCTATCATCTATTATGGCACCTTGTGCCTTCTCCAGGGGCGGACTGAGAACCCTCAGGGCCCCCGGGCAAAATAAATCAAGGGCACCCCTTACAGGCCCCACCCATGTTCTGCTGCAAGCCCCACCCTTGTCCCGCCTCCATGCCCCGCCTCCAGCCACACCCTACACAATCTTTAATAAGATTTCAAAGTTAAAGCGACACAAAAGGCACCCAGACCCCTTCAGCTCATTGAAGTGGTCTGGGTACAGTGTCCCTTTTGCAAATCGAGCTGCAATGTTCTAGAGAAACTGCATTGTTTACGTTCCAGCAATAAGTCGGCCTCTAGTCGCTGGCAGCCACCTGAGGGCTTCCTGGAGTAAAACAGACCTTTGGTCCGGTATCTGACGCTGGACGTCCTCACACTCGGCATGATGACCTCCAGGGTCAGATTTTTCCCCATAGGAAAGCATTGATTCAATGTCAGTCACTTCGGTGCGCAATCCCATCCTGCGGCGCATGATCCCACGAGACCCGTGACCTACAGCGGCAGGTCTCGCGGGATCATGCGCTGCAGGACGGGATTGCGCACCGAAGTGACTGAACTCATTCCCGCGCAGCCCACAAGTAGCGGAACAATTACAAGAAGGGTGGGTAATAGCCAAATTAAAAAATATTTTGAACCAAAAGGTGTTATGGGGGCTCTGTGGATGGCACTGCTATGGGGGCTCTGTGGATGGCACTGTTATGGGGGCTCTGTGGGTGGCACTGTTGTGGGGGCTCTGTGGGTGGCACTGTTGTGGGGGCTCTGTGGGTGGCACTGTTGTGGGGGCTCTGTGGGTGGCACTGTTGTGGGGGCTCTGTGGGTGGCACTGTTGTGGGGGCTCTGTGGGTGGCACTGTTTTGGGGGGGGATCTGTGGGTGACACATATATAGCACCTTATGCTATATATGTGTCATCCACAGATCCCCCCATAACAGTGTCCCTGTGAGTGAATGATCCCCAATACAGGGTCTGGGGGCCGGCATTTGGTGCTTTAATGGCAGCGGGGCCCGGTGCAGTCACTGTATTCTATTACACCGGGCCCCGCTCACTGTAATACTAATATTCATATGTGAACAACTTGAAATCCTCTGCGATCCTCTCCCTCTCTGTACTCACAAACTCAGTAGCAGGCCGGGCGGCAGCGCAACTCACTGACGTCACGCGCCTGCTCCTCCTGCTTCATTCATAAAGTAGGAGGAGCAGGCGCGTGACGTCAGTGAGTTGCGCTGCCGCCCGGCCTGCTACTGAGTTTGTGAGTACAGAGAGCTCAGAGGGAGAGGATCGCAGAGGATTTCAAGTTGTTCACATATGAATATTAGTATTACAGTGAGCGGGGCCCGGTGTAATAGAATACAGTGACTGCACCGGGCCCCGCTGCCATTACCAGGCCAGCATAACATTCGGAAGCGGGGTGCTGGGCACAGTTCTCCAGACTAAAAAAAATACCTAGTAGCCATTGGCTCCTGAACTGAAAAATTTAGGAGCCAAATTACATTTTTAGTCGCCAAATCAAAACTGAATCAAAATTTTGGTATCGTGACAACGCTACGCCGATCAGATTGGCGTAGGGTTGTTTCGATACCAAAGTTTTGATTCGCTTTCGTCACCATAAAAAAGTATTGCGATACTCAATACCGTGCAAAAAAAAAAACACCAAAAAAAGCTGCGTGCATTTCGCATTTTATGAAACGTTCGGCCCATAATAGAACAGTCCTATCCTATTTTTTGGGGTGACAAGGTGACTAAAAATGGCGAATGCTCACCGCATAGGAGATATTTTTTAATAATTTAATAGTTTGGACTTTTCGGACGCAGAGCTATATAATATGTTTATTTATTGTTTATATATTTTATATGTAAAATTGGGAAAGGGGGATTTAAACTTAAAGGGACACTGACAGGGCCAATAAGCATATTGAGGTATATATATGACTGCACAGGTCTTATAATGGGTATTACAATCATCTAAGTATCCCCCCTGTCCACATTATACATACAGTAAACTTAAGTTTTATAACCTGCTCCAACGGTCTTCAATCTGCCCAAGGGGCGGCGTTTCACCTCTCTTGCGCCCAGCCAGCCTCCCCCAACTGCCGCTTTGAAGCGCCGCCCAGCTCATGAATATTCAGTTTGCTGGGCGGCTTCTGCGGTCCCCGCTCTGAAGCGCTGCGCTTAACAGTGCCCTGCGCATGCGCCGGATCTTGTGAAGTCAGGGACAGTAAGCGCCGCCCAGCGAAGTGAATATTGATGAGCTGGGCGGCGCTTACTGTACCGGACTTCACAAGATCCGGCGCATGCGCCGGGCACTGTTAAGCGCAACGCTTCAGAGCGGGGACCGCAGAAGCCGCCCAGCAAACTGAATATTCATGAGCTGGGCGGCGCTTCAAAGCGGCAGTTGGGGGAGGCTGGCTGGGCGCAAGAGAGGTGAAACGCCGCCCCTTGGGCAGATTGAAGACCGTTGGAGCAGGTTATAAAACTTAAGTTTACTGTATGTATAATGTGGACAGGGGGGATACTTAGATGATTGTAATACCCATTATAAGACCTGTACTGCCATATATATACCTCAATATGCTTATTGGCCATGTCAGTGTCCCTTTAATATTTTAGGGTACTTTCACACTAGCGTTTTTCATTTTCGGCATAGAGTTCCGTCACAGGGGCTCTATACCGGAGAAGATGTCTTCAGGTCAGTCTTTTTGATTGATCAGGCAAAAGATAAAACCGCAGCATGCTACGGTTTTATCTCTGGCGAAAAAAACTGAAGATTTGCCTGAATGCCGGATCCATCCTTCCGGTTGAACCGTGCGATTTTCACGCATGGTTGCTAGGATGAAAGTCTATTCACTGTATTACTTTCCCTTATAACAACATGGTTATAAGGGAAAATAATAGCATTCTTTAATGCAGAATGCATAGTAGAAGGTCAATATAATAAACATTGGTGGCGCAGTGCGCCCCCCCCGCCCTAGTATAATAAACATATAAACATTAGTGGCGCAGTGCGCCCCCCCAACATAATACACATTGGTGGCGCAGTGCGCCCCCCCTCCCTAGTATAATAAACATATAAACATTGGTGGCGCAGTGCGCCCCCCCCAACACCCCAGTATAATAAACATTGGTGGCGCATGGGGGGCCCCCCCCAACATAATACACATTGGTGGCGCAGTGCGCCCCCCCTCCCTAGTATAATAAACATATAAACATTGGTGGCGCAGTGCGCCCCCCCAACACCCCAGTATAATAAACATTGGTGGCGCAGTGCGTCCCCCCCCAACATAATAAACATTGGTGGCGCAGTGCGCCCCCCTCCCTAGTATAATAAACATATAAACATTGGTGGCGCAGTGCGCCCCCCCAACACCCCAGTATAATAAACATTGGTGGCGCAGTGCGTCCCCCCCCAACATAATAAACATTGGTGGCGCAGTGCGCCCCCCCCTCCCTAGTATAATAAACATATAAACATTGGTGGCGCAGTGCGCCCCCCCCAACACCCCAGTATAATAAACATATAAACATTGGTGGGCAGTGCGCCCCCCCCCCCCTCCCTAGTATAATAAATATATAAACATTGGTGGGCAGTGCGCCCCCCCCTCCCTAGTATAATAAATATATAAACATTGGTGGGCAGTGCACCCCCCCCCTCCCTAGCATAATAAATATATAAACATTGTTGGGCAGTGCGCCCCCCCCTCCCTAGTATAATAAATATATAAACATTGGTGGGCAGTGCGCCCCCTCTCCCTAGTATAATAAATATATAAACATTGGTGGGCAGTGCGCCCCCCCCCCTCCCTAGTATAATAAATATATAAACATTGGTGGGCAGTGCGCCCCCCCCTCCCTAGTATAATAAATATATAAACATTGGTGGGCAGTGCGCCCCCCCCCCTCCCTAGTATAATAAATATATAAACATTGGTGGGCAGTGCGCCCCCCCCTCCCTAGTATAATAAATATATAAACATTGGTGGGCAGTGCGCCCCCCCCCCCTCCCTAGTATAATAAATATATAAACATTGGTGGGCAGTGCGCCCCCCCCCCTAGTATAATAAATATATAAACATTGGTGGGCAGTGCGCCCCCCCCTCCTTAGTATAATAAATATATAAACATTGGTGGGCAGTGCGCCCCCCCCTCCCTAGTATAATAAATATATAAACATTGGTGAGCAGTGCGCCCCCCCCCTCCCTACTATAATAAATATATAAACATTGTTGGGCAGTGCGCCCCCCCTCCCTAGTATAATAAATATATAAACATTGGTGGGCAGTGCGCCCCCCCCCTCCCTAGTATAATAAATATATAAACATTGGTGGGCAGTGCGCCCCCCCCTCCCTAGTATAATAAATATATAAACATTGGTGGGCAGTGCGCCCCCCCCCTCCCTAGTATAATAAATATATAAACATTGGTGGGCAGTGCGCCCCCCCTCCCTAGTATAATAAATATATAAACATTGGTGGGCAGTGCGCCCCCCCCCTCCCTAGTATAATAAATATATAAACATTGGTGGGCAGTGCGCCCCCTCCCTAGTATAATAAATATATAAACATTGGTGGGCAGTGCGCCCCCCCCTCCCTAGTATAATAAATATATAAACATTGGTGGGCAGTGCGCCTCCCCTCCCTAGTATAATAAATATATAAACATTGGTGAGCAGTGCGCCCCCCCCCCCTCCCTAGTATAATAAATATATAAACATTGGTGGGCAGTGCCAATGAGGGTGAAAAAAATAAATAAAAATTAACTCACCTCCACCAATTGATCGCGTAGCAGCCGGTCTTCTGTATTTTCTTCAGGACGCAGGACCTGTGGTGACATCACTGTGCTCTTCACATGATCCATCACCATGGTAATGGGCCATGTGATGGAGCTCAGTGACGTCACCACAGGTCCTGAAGAAAGAACAGGAGACCGGCAGCTACGCGATCAATTAGAGGAGGTGAGTTAATTTTTATTTATTTATTTTAACCCTCATTGGCACTTCCCACTGCGCCACCAATGTTAATTATACTGGGGGGGCGCACTCAATGTTTATTATACTGGGGGGGAGGGGGCGCCGCACTTAATGTTGATTATACTGGGGGGGGGGGGGACGCCGCACACAATGTTTATTATACTGGGGGGGGCCGCACTCAATGTTTATTATACTGGGGGGGGGAGGCGCCGCACTCAATGTTGATTATACTGGGGGGGGGGGACGCCGCACACAATGTTTATTATACTGGGGGGGGGAGGCGCCGCACTCAATGTTGATTATACTGGGGGGGGGACGCCGCACACAATGTTTATTATACTGGGGGGGGAGGCGCCGCACTCAATGTTGATTATACTGGGGGGGGGGGACGCCGCACACAATGTTTATTATACTGGGGGGGGGGGGCCGCACTCAATGTTTATTATACTGGGGGGGGGGCCGCACTCAATGTTTATTATACTGGGGGGGGGGCGCCACCAATGAAGATAACTGAGCTGTTAATACAAATACAGGAGGCGGGTGCCGGAATCAAATAGCCGGCACCCGACCTCTGTGACAGGGAGCTGCGATCAGCGGCAGTTAACCCCTCCGGTGCAGCTCCCTGTCATAGAGGTCGGGTGCCAGCTATTTGATTCCGGCACCCGCCTCCTGTATTTGTATTAACAGCTCAGTTATCTTCATTGGCCACAGCCCCTCCCCCTGTCCCTCTTCTTATTGGCCGCGGCAGCAGCAGCACAGGGGGAGGGAGAGACTCTTCCACTGCGCTGCTTATAATAAATAATATTATTCTGCGGCGGGCCCCCATCCCGCCCGGGCCCTCGGACCATGCCCGAAGTGCCCGACCGGTCAGTCCGCCCCTGGCCTTCTCACAGTACATATAAGTGTAACATACATTGAAGTCCAGGGGAATAGCTGAGTCAGAAACTGGATTCCTTAATGACTAGGCAAAACATTTAGGCAGTGATTTATAAAGACCATCATTCTGTAAGCTGGGTTTAATATGTTCTGTGCTGGTGTGAGATGTGCCACAATTAGTAAGAGGTACACACCTCTTAATAATTGTGGCATATGTCAAGCTGCCCATGCGCCAGAACTGAAATTTGCTCCAGCCAAGAGCTGGAATAGATTTCTAGTTTTATGTCTGCAAGTTTTCTGGTGCACATCTTAAATAAATCAACTGAATCAGGCCACAGGGAACCAACTCATGACCCACCTCCTCCCACCCATGCTCACTTTTGGAAAAGTAGGGAGTGGGTTGGGAAAAGGACAAAAAAGTCACAAATTCTGTTGCACTTGAGACAAAATTTGTGATTTTTCTATGCCAGAAAACTGGTATACAGTCATAAGAAATCTCCCTCTGATGACAGAGAGAGAAAATTACACATTCCTCTCTGTCCTAGCCACTCCTTTATCCAAAATCATGGGAGAAGCTGGTATTAACCCCTCTACTACCCTAGCCGACCAATTATTGTATCATATACTACTAGACTACTCTAGCCCATCAGCAAAACTGGTATTTATTTTTCCACTTCCATTACCCGTCTTCATGGTTTCATGTTATGCTGGAGGCATGTGTCCATCGTAGGTACTCCACTCACCCTGTTTGAATTGGGACTAGTGGTCAGTGAACTGCCTTACACCACTGATAGAGGTAATCCTTATTTTGTTTCCTGGCCAGCTGCTGGTCGGGGTGCTGATCAGCCTCCCTTTTAGCTGTGCTGTGGTTTCGCTGTATGGCCTGAGCTTTGAGATTTTCTAGTCTCTAGTAACCAGCGAAAGTATGATCTCCGGTGTGACTATCTGTGTACCGTTTCTTGCTTGACTATCACATCTGTTCCTTGCTGCCTGCCTCAACCTTGGAATTGATATTTGGACTACGAATGTACGCTATTTGGAATACGCACGTACTCAGACTGCCCTGATTTTGGACTGTATTCAGACTACGCTTTTTGCTTGATCCCTTGGAGCTTTGCACTGGTGTCTCCGACCCCCGTGAGTCAGTTGTCATCTACACCAGTACTACTCCAGGAGGTAGCAGTCTGGTTTGTTTTCTGCAGCAAAGTCCAGATCTCTGTACAGGGGTTAAAAGGTGAATGGCAGGACAATGCCTTTATGTTTAGCCCAAAGTCAAACTGGTCGGTTGGCACTGTGGGCTCACATCCAGTGCCCATTAAAGGTTTAAAGAGCGGAAAAAAGGTCAAAATCAATTTAGCTTATGCGTTTCTGGTGGGTAACCACACCACACAGGTTAATTGTATATATATATATATATATATATATATATATATATATATATAAATAAATCTATACACATTTTAAAAAAATTGCATGGCTCTTACTAATAAAGTTTCACACTTACATTTTAACAGTTTAATATCATATATTTGTTTACTGAGAGAAAACATAAGCTCCAGTGTTTGAATTCGTAGATGCAGAACTCAAGCCAGTGATTTGGGAGGCAGGTTACTACTTAATTGAGTTTCTCTTTATTACTTCTTTTCTGTTGTTTGATCTCCATCTGCTACTCAGAGCTGTCTGGCCCGGCCATGTCTCTGAGGTGATGTAACCGCAAATGTAGAGCAGTCAGAGATCATATCAGCTTCCAATCCCAAAGGCTGCAGCTTATACCCATCTAACTATTTCTTTTACGGACCCCGCCGAGAGAGTACTACTCTGAGCCACAGAGTTAATATGAAAAGGGAGAGATGACAATGATAATATCAGATCTATCACATAACCATTGCTTTTTGCAGATAAGACTTTAGTTGGCCCTCTGGGATGAGATGCTTGGTCAGTTTGATTAAATGCAACAGAGGATGGGCATGAGAACATAAAGAGCGGCACCTTGTATACCTAAGAACTCAAAAGGAAGGGATGCAGTAATCGTTTTTTAATTTATCATTCAAAACTTGTCCAAAAATGAATAAAACATCTGCTGAAAAAGATCAAGGAGCTGTGGTAAAGTTTATCTAGGTAACTTCATTGTTTCACACTTTCAGAGCAAATGATGCTATGATTCCAAATTGAGAGTAGTGTAAATGCTGCTGGCATATCAGGAATTTAGAATGTGAAATAAACTACAACCAGAGCATAAAGCTCAATATCAAAGATTGTATGAAAATCAATGTGGAAATGTTTCTGGAGGACCTATTCCATAAATCTTTAGATTGCATTCAATATTTTGGTCCACTTTGATTAAAATGTCCTTTCTCCATAGGGGGTCAAACTAATTCTGTCCTTAAAAGAAACTGATTTACCAACAATGAAAAGTACCATCAAACACCCAAAATAATTTGCGGTTAAAACCAGATTTTGCAAAAAAAGAAAAACAAAACAGTTTTTTATCAAAAACAGATTTTGACAACTACATTATTGAGTAGCAATTCTGAAGAAAAATGTGCGAACTTTAAAATAAAAATCATAAGTGGTTATTCTTGTTAAGTATAGAGAAGTAATAATCGATTTCAGATAAGGTATGGGGTTGGAAGACCTCACAATGTTTATGGTTTAAATAATACATGATTCCTTTTATAAAACTGCTAATTGCAATGCACATATAAAAAAAGTTTACATATATAATATAATAAAAGAAAACGTACAATAATTATGAACTTTGGATGGCAGGGGACAGACTGATGTGGTAGGGTAGCGATTTTAAGTTCCAGAGTATAGAGCAGCGGTCCCCAACCGACGGGCCGCGGCCCAGGACCGGGCCGTGGAAGATTGTTAGCCGGGCCGCGGCGATCAGGACAGTCTTTAACTCTGTACTAATGAAGCGCTTCCATTATGGAAGCGCTTCATTAGTACAGAAGGACCAGGGAGCGGTGAAGGATCTGTACTCTCCACTTCCTGGTCCTCGGCTCGGCTATCGGCTGTGCATGGCTGCGCACAGCGTGAGGTCTCTCTGTGACCTCACGCTGTGCGCCGCTATACACAACCAGCCGACGTCAGAATGAAGAATGAAGAGGATCGCGATGGTGACCAGGAGCAGGAGAGGTAAGTGTTTTTTTTTATTTTATTTTATTTGCACTGGGGGCTGATGGCTGACCTGGGGGACATGGGGCTGACATGAGGGGCTAATGGGGGGCTTATGGCTGACATGAGGGGCTAATGGGGGGCTTATGGCTGACATGAGGGGCTAATGGGGGGCTTATGGCTGACATGAAGGGCTAATGGGGGGCTAATGGGGGGCTTATGGCTGACATGAAGGGCTAATGGGGGGCTTATGGCTGACATGAAGGGCTATTGAGGGCTTATGGCTGACATGAGGGGCTAAGAATAGTCTCAAGATTACAATGTTGGTGCTACTTTTAAAGTGTATATTTATTATCTTCAATTATGTATAGTTCTGTGTAGCCTGTGTAGTGTATGTACTACCAGGAGGATACTTTAATACATTGTAAAGCAACAAGTGGAGTTAATTAGCCACCAATTAGTCACGAAATACAATCTAATTAACAACATTTCTTGTGACATTTTTATACAACTTCACATTCAAAATTAACACAATGGATTCTCTGGAAAGTTGCCATAAAAGTTACTCCGTGCTTTAAATTGCATTAGTCCATTTGCTTTTGATAAGATCATAACAGTATGTGCTTAGTCATTTATGGTTTATATACAATAACTTATTTTAGTACGTTTTGGAGGAGAAATTAAGAACTATTTTATCCAACATACAATCATAATATCATTGCTAGAGATGAGCAAAGTATTGAAAAATTCAATTCAGCTGCTTCGTTCAATTTTACAAAAAAAATTCACTTATTGAGAAATTACTTTGTCACAAAGTGCATTTCTTTGTAAGTATTGGTTGCAATGACAGGGAGCGGTAATTGCGAAGCACAAGGAAATTTGGCCCAACACTAATTATTGTCATCACCGATAAAAAGAAAAACTGTAAATATGCAACAAGTGGAGATGATTTTGAAACCAGTGAGGCAACAGGGAGCTGGCGGTGTGCTCCCTCCTTGCAGCACCACTGGCGTTTCACTGATAGAGAGGGAGGAGGAGCCGGCTTCTTTTGTTCTGATTTTGCTTACGGTTTGTTATTTGCTTGTTTGGTTTCTACCCAGCCTGGTAGCTTACATTTCTGTCTTAGTCTCTTGTTTTCTTCCTCCTAGTTCCCTCCCTGTAGGCCCCTGCATGTACTTAAGCTAGGGAATTCCATCCAGTTGCGCACTGTCGGTTCGGATGGACCGTGCAAGTAGGTAGGTATAGTGGTGTGGGTGGAGATTAGGGCTGCACTATCCCTATTGAATTGTGACAGAATCACAGGCCCTACCTAAACCATGGACGCCATGAGAGTCCTTACGGATCAGATGCAGAATCTCGCCCAAATGGTGCAGTAACTGGCAGAGAGGCAGCAGGAGTTGCTTCAGACCCCGCCTATAGCAGCCTCCTCTCTATTTTCATTTACGCCCATACTCTTCAGGTTCTGAACAACAAAGAGTAGGCATTATTATCTCTTTGTTGCAGGGAGATCCGCAAGAATGAGTTTATTCTCTCCCCATGGACTCCCCTTGTCTGACTACTGTTGAGGTGTTTTTTCAATCACTAGGTATACTTTACGACGAGTACAGAAAAGAGATGGATGGGCACTCTTATAAGTGAACTCACGTGGACTCAATGTAAGTATGTTACTATATTAATTTATTAGATCAGTGCAATTTCCATCGTTGTGCTACATATATAAATGTATATATATATATATACACTGCGTGCAGAATTATTAGGCAAATGAGTATTTTGACCACATCATCCTCTTTATGCATGTTGTCTTACTCCAAGCTGTATAGGCTCGAAAGCCTACTACCAATTAAGCATATTAGGTGATGTGCATCTCTGTAATGAGAAGGGGTGTGGTCTAATGACATCAACACCCTATATTAGGTGTGCATAATTATTAGGCAACTTCCTTTCCTTTGGAAAAATGGGTCAAAAGAAGGACTTGACAGGCTCAGAAAAGTCAAAAATAGTGAGATATCTTGCAGAAGGATGCAGCACTCTTAAAATAGCAAAGCTTCTGAAGCGTGATCATCGAACAATCAAGCGTTTCATTCAAAATAATCAACAGGGTCGCAAGAAGTGTGTGGAAAAACCAAGGCGCAAAATAACTGCCCATGAAGTGAGAAAAGTCAAGCGTGCAGCTGCCAAGATGCCACTTGCCACCAGTTTGGCCAAATTTCAGAGCTGCAACATCACTGGAGTGCCCAAAAGCACAAGGTGTGCAATACTCAGAGACATGGCCAAGGTAAGAAAGGCTGAAAGACGACCACCACTGAACAAGACACACAAGCTGAAACATCAAGACTGGGCCAAGAAATATCTCAAGACTGATTTTTCTAAGGTTTTATGGACTGATGAAATGAGAGTGAGTCTTGATGGGCCAGATGGATGGGCCCGTGGCTGGATTGGTAAAGGGCAGAGAGCTCCAGTCCGACTCAGACCCCAGCAAGGTGGAGGTGGAGTACTGGTTTGGGCTGGTATCATCAAAGATGAGCTTGTGGGGCCTTTTCGGGTTGAGGATGGAGTCAAGCTCAACTCCCAGTCCTACTGCCAGTTTCTGGAAGACACCTTCTTCAAGCAGTGGTACAGGAAGAAATCTGCATCCTTCAAGAAAAACATGATTTTCATGCAGGACAATGCTCCATCACACGCGTCCAAGTACTCCACAGCGTGGCTGGCAAGAAAGGGTATAAAAGAAGAAAATCTAATGACATGGCCTCCTTGTTCACCTGATCTGAACCCCATTGAGAACCTGTGGTCCATCATCAAATGTGAGATTTACAAGGAGGGAAAACAGTACACCTCTCTGAACAGTGTCTGGGAGGCTGTGGTTGCTGCTGCACGCAATGTTGATGGTGAACAGATCAAAACACTGACAGAATCCATGGATGGCAGGCTTTTGAGTGTCCTTGCAAAGAAAGGTGGCTATATTGGTCACTGATTTGTTTTTGTTTTTGAATGTCAGAAATGTATATTTGTGAATGTTGAGATGTTATATTGGTTTCACTGGTAAAAATAAATAATTGAAATGGGTATATATTTGTTTTTTGTTAATTTGCCTAATAATTATGCACAGTAATAGTCACCTGCACACACAGATATCCCCCTAAAATAGCTAAAACTAAAAACAAACTAAAAACTACTTCCAAAAATATTCAGCTTTGATATTAGTGAGTTTTTTGGGTTCATTGAGAACATGGTTGTTGATCAATAATAAAATTAATCCTCAAAAATACAACTTGCCTAATAATTCTGCACTCCCTGTTTATATATATATATATATATATATATATATATATATATATATATATATTAATGTCAGCACAAATAGAATATGTTGCAATATTAAAAATGGCAAAAAATGGCAAAGATATCAAAAATGTCCGGACCAATACTTCCTAAAAAGCAATACAATGCTACAAAAAGTTATAAATAATATGCAGTTATAAAAAATAAGAAGTAAAATCTTGTATACAAGATATATAGATCAGCAACCGCTCAATAGTAATCTACAGGCATCCAATGTAGGGCGGCTGTCTGGGGTGCAAGCTTAAAATTATGAGATCCAAAATCCAGACGAAGTTCAATGATCTGAAGAAGTTGATATCGATCTCAAGTATATGTAGTCTCAGGCTTGAAATAGTCCAATATCTCATGAGATAGGTAACGTACGTTAATAGTATGGTAGTATTGTGTTCAAGTGTCTCATATATTTATATAGCGGCACTGGTATCCAAATAATGGAAGGCAAATAGTCGATATATGTGAAAAATAGGTTCAATCCATAAGTATATATACCAGTGAAAGTGTCAAACAACCCGTTGAGGGTTAATCCAAAAAATGTGGCTGGAGAGAGACCCGTCCTAGACAACCTATTAGATATACTTTACGACGAACCTGATAAATTGGCAGTGGCAGAGTGACAATTAAAGTCTCTTAGTCAAGGAAATATTATACCGCATTCCGAAAATGGTGCGTTTCTTCTGGTTGGATGATCCAGCACTTAAGTGTCAGTTCAGGTCAGGGCTCTCTGAGGACCTGAAGGATATATTGGTCAATTACCCCTCGCTGGACACCTTAGAACAGATGATGACTTTAGCCATTAGACTGGACCGACGTATCAGGGAGAGACAAAGAGAACGTTTTACTTTTCCACAGGAGGTTGTTAAATCCGGTTCTCCACCCTTGAGAACCAAATTTGAGAATCACCTAGAGGAACCCATGCAGCTCGGAATTACCATGAGAGATCAAAGACGTCAGAGGGGTGCCTGCTTCTATTGTGGTGAAACAGATCATTGGTTGCGGCAATGTCCTAAACTTCCACCTTTCAGGATATTCCCGTGTCCTGACGCCCAGAAGGATAAGGTACTCCCCGAGGTGGTAAAAAAGAAAGTATTGTTACCTGTGGCTATTTCTTTTGGCACTTGTAAAGGTTCTGGGGAGGCATTCATTGATTCTGTGTCCGCTTCTAATTTTATTGACCACAAATTCGCCCTTTCCCTAGGTGTGCCCAATTTGTCTCAAACTAACCCTATTCACATTATTGCAATTGACTCCACTCCTTTGGTTGGTGGGGTGGTGGAATATTGTACCCCTGAGGTGACCTTGGTAGTTGGGCCCATTCATACGGAGAGTTGCTCTTTTTTTATTTTGAAAAAATTGCCTGTGGAAATAGTTCTTGGTATGCCTTGGCTCCAGGTTCCTAATCTAGTTATCAACTGTTCCACGGGCAAATTAGAGAAATGGGGGTAAATTGTGATTCTCAATGTCTACCGATTGTTCAAGCAAGTGTCTCTACGGAGTTAAAAATTTTCCCTAAGTATATCAGCGATTTTTCTGATGTTTTTTCCACGACCGATGCTGACTTCTTTCCCCCTCATAGACCCTTTGATTTAGCCATCGACCTCATCCAAGGGTCCAGTACACTAAGGGTCGTATTTATAATTTGTCTGGTCCAGAACGACAGTCTATGAGGGATTACCTTAAGGAAAGTTTACAAAAAGGTTTACCTGACTCCTTTCGTATTCATAATGTGTTTCACAAAGCTCTACTCAAAAGGTGTGCGCCATCCGTATCTCCTGCACAGGAATCTCCGCCGCCAGTGGAAGTTGCCAGTCAACTAGAATACGAGGTCTCTAGAATCCTTGATGTAAGGAAAAATGTTAATTCTTCGCAATATTTGGTTCACTGCAGAGGTTTTGGTCCGGAAGAGAGGTCTTGGGTGCCAGCTAATAAAATGCATGCTACTAGCTTGATTAGAAAATTTCATCTGGCACACCCTCAAAAACCGGCTCCGGTGAGAAAGGGTCCAGTGGCCCCTCATAGAAGGGGGGGTACTGTAACAGGGAGCCGGTAGTGGGCTTCCTCCTTTCAGCACCGCCGGCAATGAGCAGGGGCAGGAACGAGCGACGACGGATATGAGTCGGCGCTCAGGGTTTTGGCTGGGGCTGACCACGTCACGTGATCATTCAGTCTAGCCTATTTAACAGGCAACTTGCTGGCCACAAGATGCCTATGATTGGTCTTACTACTCACTAGTGTTTTCCTGCATGTGTGATTTTGTGAACTCAACCTCGGCTTGTATTTGACTCCTGATCCTGTGTAATCCCTTTGTACTGACGTGATCTCCTGGCTCCTGACCTCGACTTGTATTTGACCTTGATTCTGTGTTATTCATTTGTGCTGACGTGACCTCCTGGCACTTGACCTCGGCTTCCATTTTGTTCTGATTTTGCTTACGGTTTATTATTTGCTTGCTTGGTTTCTAACCAGCCTGCTTCTATTGTGGTGAAACAGATCATTGGTTGCGGCAATGTCCTAAACTTCCAACTTTCAGGATATTCCCGTGTCCTGACGCCCAGAAGGATAAGGTGCTCCCCGATGTGGTAAAAAAGAAAGTATTTTTACCTGTGGCTATTTCTTTTGGCACTTGTAAAGGTTCTGGGGAGGCATTCATTGATTCTGGGTCCGCTTCTAATTTTATTGACCACAAATTCGCCCTTTCCTTAGGTGTGCCATTTTGTCTCTTACTAACCCTATTTACATTATTGCAATTGACTCCACTGCTTTGGTTGTCAGGATGGTGGAATATTGTACCCCTGAGGTGACCTTGGTAGTGGGGCCCAATCATACGGAGAGTTGCTCTTTTTTGAATTTGAAAAATCTTCCCGTGGAAATAGTTCTTGGTATGCCTTGGCTCCAGGTTCCTAATCTAGTTATCAACTCGTCCACGGGCAAATTAGAGAAATGGGGGTAAATTGTGATTCTCGCTGTATACCGGTTGTTCAAGTTGGTGTCTCTACGGAGTTGAAAATTCTCCCTAAGTATATCAGCGATTTTTCTGATGTTTTTTCCACAACCGATGCTCACTTCCTTCCCCCTCATAGACCCTTTGATTTAGCCATCGACCTCATCCAAGGGTCCAAGTACCCTAAGGGTCGTATTTATAATTTGTCTGGTCCAGAACGACAGTCTATGAGGGATTACCTGAAGGAAAGTTTACAAAAAGGTTTACCTGACTCCTTTCGTATTTGTAACGGCATACAAGGGAATGCTCCAAACTCCGAACGGAACCTCACGAATAGCTGCTAGCAGACGAATAGGAAACTCACCCAAGTGGCTTACACTCCTAGCAATCAGTCTCTAACAGCATACAGTGAATCCCCCCAAGAACGAGACAAGGCTCCATGTTGAGGTTAAAGCAGTGGACAGCCAGAGCTGTGTGTTTATTGTTCTTATATAACATTGTTACACATTAGTACCACCCACAGGGTTTTGTAAAAACAACCAATAAACACGTACAATACAGTAAAACACTCCCATACAAAATCCTCCCCTCTGCCTGTGATACAATTACCTTACACAATGGGTTGATGTAATTATCACAGGCAGGAGAATACACAGTTTTTAAACAATGTCTTCTGTCCTGGAGACAACCGAGGAGTAATGCAATTATCTCTCAGGACAAAGGGAAATCGCCAATACACACGTGGGGACAATAGGACAGACATCACTATTCAAATATACAATGTCACAACCATTACAGTAAACACAGACATTTAACATATCCCAAAATGGCACGAATTAGACCAGGGGTTCAAAAGTAAGTACAAGTCCTTTGTAAACAAAGGAAGCATGGCTTTTCTGCCCAAAACCAGTTTTTACAGAGTTAGGCTGTGTGAGAGAATTGGCTTAACTGGGTGTGGTAAGCCAACTAGGTACAGAAAATACCTCTATTCACAACAGCAAAACTACACAAAAATACATAACTCCTATCAAACTTAACAGAACTCCCACATTCAACTTATCCCCAGGTGGCTTGGATCTGAGCGCTCAATATATCCGAACAGCACTCAGATGCCACAAACACAGTCAAATCGCCATGGGGTTTAAGTTTAGCATGGGCTGATGAGAGGGCCCATAATCCTTGGGCAAGAGCCTGGCAACCAGGCTTCTCCAGCACCCAGTGGCAAGGTTGGTTTTGCCACAGTATTCATAATGTGTTTCACAAAGCTCTACTCAAAAGGTGTGTGCCATCCGTATCTCCTGTACAGGAATCTCCGTTGCCAGCAACTAGAATACGAGGTTTCTGGAATCCTTGGTGTAAGGAAAATTTTTCATTCTTTGCAATATTTGGTTCACTGGAGAGGTTTTGGTCCGGAAGAGAGGTCTTGGGTGCCAGCTAATAAAATGCATGCTACTAGCTTGATTAGAAAATTTCATCTGGCACACCCTGAAAAACCGTCTCCGGTGAGAAAGGGTCCAGTGACCCCTCATAGAAGGGGGGGGTACTGTAACAGGGAGCCGGTGGTGCGCTCCCTCCTTTCAGCACAGCCGGCATCCCACTAATAGAGAGGGAGGAGGGGCTGGCATCGGATGCGGCCGGCATCCTCATCTCCCTGGTAACAAGGGGGTGGGGAGGACCCGGCGGCGCACGCTTCCTCAGCGCGGTCAGAGGCCTCCATCCCCTAGGCAATGAGCAGGGGCCGGAACAAGCGCCGACGGATATAAGTCGGCGCTCAGGGTTTTGGCTGGGGCTGACGCAGGGTCACGTGACGCTGGCCACGTCACGTGACCATTCAGTCTAGCCTATTTAACAGGCAACTTGCTGGCCACAAGTTGCCTATGATTGGTCTTACTACTCACTAGTATTTTCCTACATGTGTGATTTTGTGGTCTCAACCTCGGCTTGTATTTGACTTCTGATCATGTGTAATCCCTTTGTACTGATGTGATCTCCTGGCTCCTGACCTCAACTTGTATTTGAACTCGATCCTGTGTAATCCTTTTGCATTGACGTGATCTCCTGGCACTTGACCTCGGCTTCCATTTTGTTCTGATTTTGCTTACGGTTTGTTATTTGCTTGCTTGGTTTCTAACCAGCCTGCTTCTATTGTGGTGAAACAGATCATTGGTTGCGGCAATGTCCTAAACTTCCACCTTTTAGGATATTCCCGTGTCCTCACGCCTAGAAGGATAAGGTGCTCCCCGAGGTGGTAAAAAAGAAAGTATTTTTACCTGTGGCTATTTCTTTTGGCAATTGTAAAGGTTCTGGGGAGGCATTCATTGATTCTGTGTCCGCTTCTAATTTTATTGACCACAATTTCGCCCTTTCCCTAGATGTGCCATTTTGTCTCTTACTAACCCTATTCACATTATTGCAATTGACTCCACTCCTTTGGTTGGCAGGATGGGGGAATATTGTACCCCTGAGGTGACCTTGGTAGTGGGGCCCATTCATACGGAGAGTTGCTCTTTTTTGAATTTGAAAAATCTGCCCGTGGAAATAGTTCTAGGTATGCCTTGGCTCCAGGTTCCTAATCTAGTTATCAACTGGTCCACGGGCAAATTAGAAAAATGGGGGTAAATTGTGATTCTTGCTGTCTACCTGTTGTTCAAGCTAGTGTCTCTATGGAGTTGAAAATTCTCCCTAAGTATATCAGCGATTTTTCTGATGTTTTTTCCACGACCGATGCTGACTTCCTTACCCCTCATAGACCCTTTGATTGTGCCATCGACCTCATCCAAGGGTCCAAGTATCCTAACGGTCGTATTTATAATCTGTCTGGTCCAGAACGACAGTCTATGAGGGATTAATTGAAGGAAAGTTTACAAAAAGGTCATATTAGACCCTTAGAGTCCTCTATGGGGGCAGGGTTTTTTTATGGGAAAAAAAGACGGTGGATTGAGAGCATGTATTGATTACAGGGAGCTAAATAAAATTACTATTAAGAACCAGTACTCTTTGCCGTTGATCCCAGACCTGTTTAATCAAATACTTGGATGTCATTGGTTCACCAAACTTGATCTTAGGGGGGCGTATAATCTTATCCGAATTAAGGAGGAGGATGAGTGGAAAACGGCCTTTAATACCCCTAGGGGCGATTACGAATATTTAGTGATGCCGTTTGGTTTAAGCAATGCATCGACGGTTTTCCAAAATTTGTCAATGACATTTTCAGACAATTTATTTGGAAATCCGTGATCGGCTATTTAGATGATATTCAAATTTATTCCCCTGACTGGGATTTGCATATTATACATACCAGACAGGTACTGGAGGTTCTTCGGGAGAACCAATTATTCGTTAAGGGTGAGAAGTGTATATTTGGAGTTCAGGAAATATCATTTTTGGGATATATTCCCACACCCTAATCCTTTAAGATGGATCCTGGGAAGGTGCAGGCTATTTTGGATTGGGTGCGACCCTTCTCTGTTATGGCGTTACAACGCTTTTTAGTTTTTTCAAACTATTACTGGAAGTCCATTAAAAATGTATCTGTTATTGCTAAGCCTCTCACTAATTTAACTGATTTAAGGGGGTGGATCTAGTCAATTGGTCGCCAGAGGCTATAGAGGCTTTTGAAACACTTAAGAGGTGTTTTGTTGACGCTCCAGTATTGGTTCAACCAGACCAAGAGAAACCTTTTGTGGTTGAGGTGGACACTTCTGAGGATGGGGTGGGGGCAGTACTCTCCCGAGGGTCACCAACCCTCACTAACTTAAGACTGTGTACTTCCTTTTCTCGTAAGTTCTCTGCTACCGAGAGAAATTATGACATCGGAAATCTGGAGTTACTCGTGATTAAATGGGCCTTTGAGGAATAGTGTCACTTTTTGAAGGCAGCTCAATATTGTGTCACTGTACTTACTGATCATAAGAATTTAATGTTTTTGGCATCTGCTAAGCGTTTGAATCCCATACAGGCTAGGTGGGCATTGTTCTTTACTCGTTTTAACTTCTGCATTACTTTCAGGCCAGGAAGTAAAAATGTCACGGCAGATGCTCTATCCCGAAGTTTTTTTGCCTTTCAATCTTCTGACGCTCCACCAGAACCTATATTGCCGGCAGGTATCATTGTGGCTTCAGTCTCGTCTGATATGACAACCGAGATTACAGCGGGATAACACTTGGCTCCGTTACTGTTTCCTAAAGATAAGCTGTTTGTTCCTGGTCATTTGTGCCTACGGCTATTAGGTGAGTCTCATAATGCTGTCTTTAGTGGTCATCTGGGCATTAATGCCACCAAGGAACTAGTTTCCAGGTTTTATTGGTGGCCCACTTTGTCCAGAGATGTCCATTCATATGTATCCTCTTGTGAGGTTTGTGCCAAGTCCAAGACTCCTAGGTCTCATCCGGTGGGTGAGTTGCGACCTCTACCCACCCTAGTAGGCCTTGGTCTCATGTATCCATGGACTTTATTACAGATCTTCCGATGTCTGAGGGTAAGACAGTTGTGTGGGTGGTGGTTGATAGGTTTAGCAAAATGTGTCATTTTATTCCCCTGCCAAAGTCGCCCAATGCTAAAACTTTAGCCTCTCTTTTTGTTGTTTACACGGTATTCTGGAGAATATTGTTTTTGATAGAGGCGTTTAGTTTATTTTAAAATTTTGGAGGGCCTTTTGTCATAAATTTATTGTTACTGTCTTTCTTTTCAGCCTTCCATCCCGAAACTAACGGTCAAACTGAATGTCTAAATCATCCCTAGAACAATATTTAAGGTGTTATGTCTCTGACAACCAACATAGTTGGGCGAAATTCGCCATTAACAATCAGATGAATTTGTCTACCGGTATGTCTCCTTTCTTTTGTAATGTGGGGTTTCATCTGCGATATTGTTCATTCTCGCGGTCTTCTTCCGAGGTTCCGGTGGCTGATTTTGTAGTTAAAGAACTGTGCACATCTGGGCCCAGGTTCAGTCGAACCTGAAGAAAGCCCAGGAGGTTTAGAAGTCTAATGCAGACAAAAGGCGTTCTCAAGGTGTAAATTTTGGATCGGGAGACAAGGTGTGGTTGTCCACCAAGAATTTGCGTTTTAAAGTACCTTCAGGTAAATTTGCACCTCGATTTATTGGTCCGTATAAGATTATCGCGATCATTAACCCTGTGTCTTTTACGTTTCTGACTCCTTACCTGACTCCTTTAGTATTTATAATGTGTTTCACAAAGCTCTACTCTAAAGGTGTGTGCCGTTTGTATCTCCTGCACAGGAATCTCTGCCGCCAGTGGAGGTTGCCAGTCAACTAGAATACGAGGTTTCTAGAATCCTTGATGTAAGGAAAAGTTTTCATTCTTTGCAATATTTGGTTCACTGGAGAGGTTTTGGTCCGGAAGAGAGGTCTTGGGTGCTAGCTAATTAAAATGCATGCTACTAGATTGATTAGAAAATTTTATCTGTCACACCCTGAAAAACCGACTCGGTGAGAAAGGGTCCAGTGGCCCCTCATAGAAGGGGGTTACTGTAACAGGGAGCCGGTGGTGTGCTCCCTCCTTTCAGCACCGCATGCGTCCCGCTGATAGAGAGGGAAGAGGGGCTGGCATCGGATGCGGCCGGCGTCCTCCTCTCCCTGGTAACAAGGGGGTGGGGAGGACCCGGCAGCACACGCTTCCTCAGCGTGGCCGGAGGCCTCCATCCCCTAGGCAACGAGCAGGGGCAGGAACGAGCGCCGACGGATATGAGTCGGCGCTCAGGTTTTTGGCTGGGGCTGATGCAGGGTCACGTGACGCTGGCCACGTCACGTGACCATTCAGTCTAGCCTATTTAACAGGCAACTTGCAGGCCACAAGTTGCCTATGATTGGTCTTACTACTCACTAGTGTTTTCCTGCATGTGTGATTTTGTGAACTCAACCTCGGCTTGTATTTGACTCCTGATCCTGTGTAATCACTTTGTACTTACGTGATCTCCTGGCTCCTGCCTCAATTTGTATTTGAACTCGATCCTGTGTAATCCTTTTGCATTGAGGTGATTTCCTGGCTCCTGACCTCGACTTGTATTTGACCTTGATCCTGTGTTATTAATTTTTGCTGACGTGACCTCCTGGCACTTGACCTCGGCTTCCATTTTGTTCTGATTTTGCTTATGGTTTGTTATTTACTTGTTTGGTTTCTACTCAGCCTGGTAGCTTACATTTCTGTCTTAGTCTCTTGTTTTCTTCCACCTAGTTCCCTCCCTGTAGTTTCCTGCACGTACTTAAGTTAGGGACTGCCGTCCAGTTGTTCACTGTCAGTTAGGACGGACCGTGCAAGTTGGTAGGGATAGTGGTGTGGGTGGAGCTTAGGGCTGCACTATCCCTATTGAATCGTGACAAGTGACTTTCCATTTGTATGTAGATAAATACCTAATGATGAATTCAGAGAGCCGCCATCTTGTTCATATGTTTATTAACTGTGCATAAATGAAGGGACTGATGAATGGACTACTCCAGTCCTGAAAAAAAGTGTGAAAGTTGAATAGCTCATATCTGGGAGGAGCAGCCTCTTGACATTGGTTGTCCATAGTGGAAACGACAAGCCTGAGCATTTTTTATGGTAAGATTTGTATTTCATAAATACATTTATTTTTCTGTATATTAGGAGAACTGTACAGTATCAATTCTAAGGTTTCTACTGTATCCTTTCTGCCACGGGACTATTTTTATAGTTCTATAATTTTAGACAGTGGAAGAACACTCTTTTTTTCTGCATCTTGAAATGTGTTAATAGAAATCCAACTTTTCTTTACTGCTGTGTAACACACACAGTACCTGTCGGTTATCCTCTCACGTCTGCTAATGAGCTCTAGGCTGCCTTTTTTTAGCCTCCTAGTTAATAGATCAGCAAAGGACAGCATGCCACAAGGAGAAAAAAAAAAAAAAAACATTGCAAACTGTAAAATTCACTTTTCCTTCCAAAACCTCAAAGTGACTGAATTTGATTCTCTGGTCCAGCTGTCACCCACCCACCAATCAGATGTCCCGGATCATACATGAGAATATTCTCCTTGTTCCTTCTCAATCTGCTGTAGTGTTATCTCCAGAGCTCGTTCTCTCTCTCTCTCTCTTTCTCTTTCT
The DNA here is from genome assembly GCF_905171765.1 of Bufo bufo. NCBI lineage: Eukaryota > Metazoa > Chordata > Amphibia > Anura > Bufonidae > Bufo > Bufo bufo. The sequence goes on from NC_053389.1 coordinate 285,326,746, forward strand.
GTTGCTTGGAACTGGGTAATGAAAGGAGGTTTCAAAATAGCAGGTGGCCTCTCTTTGTATAATGAATTCAACTAAAGACATCATAGTTCTAAATGTGTAGGTGGAATAGTGTCATTGCCTCATCCAAACCTGACACATATGGCAATAAAGTACCAGAAAGAAAGAGCAAGGGAGATGGATCTATGACAAATTCATTTTGAATATGTCAAAGGGTTAAAAACAGATGTGAATTATCTGAATTATCATTTAGTAGGTAACACTGTGCAGGCAATTGTTTATATTGATGAAGTCTTGTGTTTCCTGTATGTAGACTAGTTTGTATAGTTATTATAAAAACAAATACAGGAGGAGACATATCATAGCACTTCTGAAATTGGGCCAGGTTCTTTCTTCATCAATTCTAGGTTATAGATATTGGTGACCTATACTTGATTAAATCATCAATATCAAATTGGTGACAGTCTAACACCTGACACCACCACCAATCAGCTGTTCACAACAGCTGCCAATGCTGGAACTAACAGAACAGAGACAGAAGCAGTCAGCAGCACTTACTTTGTAGAGGCCATGACGGCTTACTGCATCACAACTCCCATGAACTTGCAGAGTTCTGGGTGCTGAACCCCCTTTGATCTGATATTGTTGACCTATCTTAAGGATCGGTCATCAATATCAGTAACTTGGAAATCCTCTTTCAACTAGTGGCCTTAAAAAGCACAATTAGTTCTAACCACTATGTTGCTAATCTGTGATAGGTCCCAGAGCCCATTTTCTAGAGTGCTGATGGAATTAAAATTGACCATCATTTATCCACTATTGGCCTAACCATAACAATACAATGTATCTTATGTAGACTTACTGTAGGTTGATGTTCCTAAATCATGGTGCAAAAGCTGGACATGGGGCCATCACTGAGCAGTGACAAAAAAAAATGTTTTTTGTAATGTGGGGTTTCATCTGCGATTTTGTTCATTCTCGCGGTCTTCTTCCGAGGTTCCAAAAAACGTGATATCTCACAATGGTATTTATACGCTGGAAGAACGCAATGCAGGAACTGTATATAGTATACAGGGAGTGCAGAATTATTAGGCAAGTTGTATTTTTGAGGATTAATTTTATTATTGAACAACAACCATGTTCTCAATGAACCCAAAAAACTCATTAATATCAAAGCTGAATATTTTTGGAAGTAGTTTTTAGTTTGTTTTTAGTTTTAGCTATTTTAGGGGGATATCTGTGTGTGCAGGTGACTATTACTGTGCATAATTATTAGGCAACTTAACAAAAAAACAAGTATATACCCATTTCAATTATTTATTTTTACCAGTGAAACCAATATAACATCTCAACATTCACAAATATACATTTCTGACATTCAAAAACCATCGACATTGCGTGCAGCAGCAACCACAGCCTCCCAGACACTGTTCAGAGAGGTGTACTGTTTTCCCTCCTTGTAAATCTCACATTTGATGATGGACCACAGGTTCTCAATGGGGTTCAGATCAGGTGAACAAGGAGGCCATGTCATTAGATTTTCTTCTTTTATACCCTTTCTTGCCAGCCACGCTGTAGAGTACTTGGACGCGTGTGATGGAGCATTGTCCTGCATGAAAATCATGTTTTTCTTGAAGGATGCAGACTTCTTCCTGTACCACTGCTTGAAGAAGGTGTCTTCCAGAAACTGGCAGTAGGACTGGGAGTTGAGCTTGACTCCATCCTCAACCCGAAAAGGCCCCACAAGCTCATCTTTGATGATACCAGCCCAAACCAGTACTCCACCTCCACCTTGCTGGTGTCTGAGTCGGACTGGAGCTCTCTGCCCTTTACCAATCCAGCCACGGGCCCATCCGTCTGGCCCATCAAGACTCACTCTCATTTCATCAGTCCATAAAACCTTAGAAAAATCAGTCTTGAGATATTTCTTGGCCCAGTCTTGACGTTTCAGCTTGTGTGTCTTGTTCAGTGGTGGTCATCTTTCAGCCTTTCTTACCTTGGCCATGTCTCTGAGTATTGCACACCTTGTGCTTTTGGGCACTCCAGTGATGTTGCAGCTCTGAAATATGGCCAAACTGGTGGCAAGTGGCATCTTGGCAGCTGCACGCTTGACTTTTCTCAGTTCATGGGCAGTTATTTTGCGCCTTGGTTTTTCCACACGCTTCTTGCGACCCTGTTGACTATTTTGAATGAAACGCTTGATTGTTCGATGATCACGCTTCAGAAGCTTTGCAATTTTACGAGTGCTGCATCCCTCTGCAAGATATCTCACTATCTTTGACTTTTCTGAGCCTGTCAAGTCCTTCTTTTGACCCATTTTGCCAAAGGAAAGGAAGTTGCCTAATAATTATGCACACCTGACATAGGGTGCTGATGTCATTAGACCACACCCCTTCTCATTACAGAGATGCACATCACCTAATATGCTTAATTGGTAGTAGGCTTTCGAGCCTATACAGCTTGGAGTAAGACAACATGCATAAAGAGGATGATGTGGTCAAAATACTCATTTGCCTAATAATTCTGCACTCCCTGTATGTATAATCATATGGATGGCAAGACGAGATGAGTGAATTGATTCTAAATAAATTTAATTTGTTTTGAATATCCTAAAAATTCTACTTGTAAACGAAAATGAAATTTTGGAGATTCAATTCGGGTCAATCACTCAAAATCATGTCGGCCATTTTATATATCAAATTCAGTACAATAGTAAGGGGAGGAAGATGAAGACAGAGGATCACATGACTCTGGGTGGAGCCTGCCTTGCATTCAGCCTCACAGCCAATCAGGAGGGATTACATTAAAGGGATTCTGTCACCTCGTTTTCGGTTATAGAGCTGCGGACATGCACGGCTAGATCGCCGCTAGCATGTCCGCAATATACCGGTCCTATAAGGCTGTGTCCTTTTATTTTGTTAAAAAAATTAGTTTAGAGATATGTAAATGAGCCTGGTAAGGAGCACAAGGGGTTACACTAACCTTCCTGGTGCCCAGCCACACACCCCTGTGAAGGAGCCCAGCACCGCCTATGTCCTCCGAATCTCCTCCTTTCGTCACTGTTAGATTGTCGTAATCTCACGCTGTGCGAGCTCGCGCATTGCGAAGTTACAGCAATCTAACTGTGACGAAAGGAGGAGATTTGGAGGACATAGGCGGTGCTGGGCTCCTTCACAGGGGGCGTGGCTGGGCACCAGCCTCTTAGGCACCTTACAAGGTTTATTTACATATCTCTAAAATCATTTTTTAAACAAAATAAAAGGACACAGCCCTATAGGACTGGTATATTACGGACATGCTAGCGGTGATCTAGCCGTGCATGTCCGCATCTCTATAACCTAAAACGAGGTGACAGAATCCCTTTAACTTGTGTATTAGTCACTAAGTAAGGTCCCAAGCAGACACACCATTCTCAGCTCAGCAACTGATGTGATAGGACATGTCTACCACAGCACAGACACAACAATTAGACACACAATAAGTTTAGGGTCTTACAAGGAGAGTGTTAGGGAGTGGGAAGATATATTCAGTTAGGTAGATTGAATTATTTGATAGAAGGCTTTAGCAGTAGGGATAGGATAGGGTAAGTTTGGTTATTCTGTGTGTTACAGGGCTTGAGCTACTCATATAGAAACAAACTGTGCTGCATTGCACATCAGTATTTGACCCCTTAATGGCCAGTGATTTCTAATTTTACAGCGGCCATTAATGAGCTTCATTCTAGAGTGTCTTGTTTCTATGGTGCCCTAGAATAAGCTCTGCAAGGATCTCCTGTGCAGTGGAGCGCAGTGTTTAGCTCTCATATAAGAGCTAAGCCCCTGTTCTAATGACCAGAGCAGCAAAAATACTGATCCAGGCATTTAAATCCCTTAGATGTTGTGGTTAGTAGTGATTGAAGCATCTAATTGGTTTATAGAAAGGGGGCACCCTATGACTCCCATGCGCCTCTCTGATACACCTTGATGGTGCCTGTCAGTTTATCACTGACAGCATATGTACACTGTACTGCATAAGCAGTACAGTGTACTGTAGAATCGATAATATCGCTTGGGGGAGTAGTAAATGATTAAAAAAAGGTATATGAAGTTATCTATTAAATAAATAAAAAATCTCAAAGTAAAAAAACACTTTTTTTTCCATTGGAAAAAAATTGCAAAAACAAAATACCATCCACATATTTGGTCGTTCTGCGGAACGCAAAATTCGGGCCGCAATGCACGAACACCGTCCGTGGGGCAGCCACAGCAGATCGCAGACCCATTCACTTTAATGGGTCCGCGATCCAGCTGTTCCGCAAAAAGATAGGACATGTTCTATCTTTTTGTGGAACGGAAGTACGGGACATAACCCCACAGAAGCACTCCGTAGTGCTCCCGTAGGGTTCCGTTCCGTTCCGTCCTTCCATTCCGCACCATTCCACATCTCCGGATTTGCAAACCCATTAAAGTGAATGGGTCCGCAGCCGTGATGCGGAATGGCCATGGAACGGGGTGACAGAATCCCTTTAACTTGTGTATTGTGTAGGAGGAGGAGAGCATATTTAAAAGAAGAAAAACTACCACAAGAGGACACAGTTTTAAATTAGAGGGGCAAAGATTTAAAAGTAATATAAGGAAGTATTACTTTACTGAGAGAGTAGTGGGTGCATGGAATAGCCTTCCTTCAGAAGTGGTAGCTGCAAATACAGTGAAGGGGTTTAAGCATGCATGGGATATGCATAAGGCTATCCTTCATATAAGATAGGGCCAGGAACTATTCATAGGATTCAGATATATTGGGCAGACTAGATGGGCCAAATGGTTCTTATCTGCCGACACATTCTATGTTTCTATGTTTCTATGTTTCTATGTGTATTGCGGATCCGCAAATGTGGTCTGCCATACGGCAACGGGAAGTTCATGTGCAGGAGGTCTTAGAGAAAGGCATGATTTTCTACTGGAAATAGGTGCATGGGCTCAGAAACAGTACCAGAAATCATTTACTGTGAACATAGCTCGCCATGAAATGCACAAATTCAAATTAAAGCTACATCATGCAAAGAAGCCATATGTCAACATGATCCAGAACCAACACCAGCTTCACCCGATTTCTATCAGTGATATCTTCCCCTGTACTAAATGTATTGCTGGAATTGTCTGAAAGCTTGGAATGTCAGCTTTTAAACAATACAAAGCCCATATCTCTAGCTCGTACCAAACCAGAGATAGGAGCAGTTAAAGCAACCCCCCCTCCTTTTCAGTCTGGAGGAGAATAAGGGAGCAGCTGCAGAGCTGACAGGCTGCAGGAGGAGAGAAAAAAAAAGCCTGTAAAAAATATATAGAAATGTGGTATTATCATCAATGTACTGACTCACATAATAAAAATAGTTCCTAAAAAACCTACAACTAAATAAAAAAATAATAAAATAAATAAATAAAAAAGTTATGACTGCTAGAACACAAAAGGGGAAAATATTATTGGTCCTTAACCCCTTCTTGACACATGATGTAATATTGTGTCATGGAAGCCACTGCGTTACCTCAATTTGACGTAATTGTACGTCATGGTGATCGGGCGGGCACCGGAGCGGTGCGCGCCTGATCACTGCAGGGGTCCAGCTGTCTCTGGTAGCCGGGTCCCTGCTGTATCCGCTGGCATCGCTGTAATAGCAGATGCTGGCGGATGAACACCTTCTATGCCGCGGTCCGCACTGACCACGACATAGAAGGGGTTTTTGTTGGGTGAGGGAGCGCATCGAGTCCCCATGCAGCTGTGGCAGGGACTCGATGTGTCAGAAGGCAGCCCAATGCCGTGCAGAGGCTGCCCAATGCCTTGCACGGCATCGGGACCTGCCTTCTATGGGTGCCTTGGAGATCTAGCCTGTCAAAAACTGTCACCTCATCCCACAAAAAATGAGCCCCTACCTAAGACAATCGCCCAAAAAAATAAAAAAAAATATAGCTCTCAGAACATGGAGACACTAAAACATCATTTTTTTTTTTCAGAACTGCTACTATTGTGCTAAAGTGAAATACATAAAAAAATATACACATATTAGGTATCGCCACGTCCGTAACAACCAGCTCTAAAAAAATATCACATGACCTAACCCCTCAGGTAAACACCATAAAAAAATAAAAAATATAAAAACTGTGTAAAAAAAAGCCATTTTTGTCACCTTATATCACAAAAATTGCAACAGTAAGTGATCAAAAAGGCTTATGCCCCCCAAAATAGTACCAATCAAACCGTCACCTCATCCCGCAAAAAATGATATGACAATCGGTCAAAAAATAAAAAGGCATCACTCTCAGATAATGGAGACACTAAAATACGATTTTTTTTTTTACTTCAAAACTGCTATTATCGTGTTAAAGTGAAATGAATGAAAAAGTAGACATATTAGGTATCGCTGCATCCATAACAACCTGCTTTATAAAAATATCACATGACCCAACCCCTCAGATGAACACCGTTAAAAAATATTTCAAAAATGTGTAAAAAAAAGGCATTTTCGTCACCTTACATCACAAAAATTGCAATCAAAAAGGCATATACCCCACAAAATAGTACCAATCAAACCATCACCTCATCCTGCAAAAAATGTGATCTTACCTAAGCCAATCGGTCAAAAAATAAAAAAGCTATGGCTCTCAGATTATGTAGACACTAAAACATCATTATTTCGGTTTAAAAAATTCTATTATTGTGTAACTTAAATAAAGAAGAAAAAGTAAAAATATTAGGTATTGCCATGTCCGTAATGATCCTCTCTATAAAAAAGTCACATGACCTAATCCCTCAGGTAAAAACTGTAAAAATAAATAAATAAAAACTGAGCAAAACAACCAATTTTTTTGTCAACTTGCCCCATAAAATGTAATAATGAATGATCAAAAAATAATTTGCACCCAAAAATGGTACCAATAAAAACGTCAACTGTTCCTGCAAAAAATGAGCCTCTGCACAAGATGATCGGCAGAAAAAAAAAGGGCGTTTAGAAAATGGAGACACAAAAACTTTTTCTTTTTTCAAAAATGCTTTATTATGTAAAACTGAAACAAAGAAACATAGAAAGTAGACATATTTGATATCATTGCATCCGTAACAACCTGCTCTATAAAAATAGCACATGATCTACCCTGTCAGATGAATGTTGTAAAAAATAAAAACGGGGCCAAAGCATCCATTTCTTGGTTACCTTGCATCACAAAAACTTAATATAGAGCAATAAAAAATCATATGTACCCCAAAATAGTACCAATAAAACTGGCACCTTATCCCGTAGTTTCCAAAATGTGGTAACTTTTTTGAGTTTCTACTGTAGGGGTGCATCAGGGGGGCTTCAAATGGGACATGGATAGTGATGAGCGAGCATGCTCGGCTGAATACCTGTTCGGCTCGAGCATCACTATGCTTGGCACATGGCGGTACTCAGTCGAGTACCACATGTGCTCGAGCCCAATGCTCGAGTCTCCTACCCGCACGTTTGGCGCCTACTAAGTAGCCAATAAACGTGCAGGTAAGCATTGCCATCACTGTAATGCTAGTAGCCATGTTTTCTACTGGTATTACATTGATTGGCTGGCCCCGGTCACGCGGGTTCGGCTCATTGCGAGTCAGGGAGAGCTGCTGTTAGGAAGGGAGAGAGAGTGTAGGGAGAATATGATCGCAAATTACTCATTTTAAAGACGTTTCAAAGACCCAAAAAATATATATATACATATTTCCCTGAATCTGACCACATTTTTGCTGTCTGCAGTTTAATCTGTTAATCTCAGTGTTCTGCATTTTAACACCATCAGTGGTTGTTAGGGCCATATATTGGGAAAAAGTGAAAAAATATATATATACATATTTCCCAGAATCTGAACACATTTTTGCTGTCTGTGGTTAAATCCGTTATTCTCAGTGCTCTGCATTTGAACACCGCCAGTGGTTGTTAGGGCCATATATTGGGAAAAAGTGAAAAAAAAAATACATATTTCCCAGAATCTGAACACATTTTTGCTCTCTGCTAGAGTTGAGCGAACACCTGGATGTTCGGGTTCGAGAAGTTCGGCCGAACTTCCCGGAAATATTCGGGTTCGGGATCCGAACCCGACCCGAACTTCGTCCCGAACCCGAACCCCATTGAAGTCAATGGGGACCCGAACTTTTCGGCACTAAAAAGGCTGTAAAACAGCCCAGGAAAGAGCTAGAGGGCTGCAAAAGGCAGCAACATGTAGGTAAATCCCCTGCAAACAAATGTGGATAGGGAAATTAATTAAAATTAAAAAAAATAAAAAATAAAAAATTAACCAATATCAATTGGACAGAGGTCCCATAGCAGAGAATCTGGCTTCACGTCAGCAGAGAATCAGTCTCTTCATGCCATAGCAAAGAATCTGGCTTCATGTCAGCAGAGAATCAGTCTCTTCATGCCATAGCAGAGAATCTGGCTTCATGTCAGCACAGAATCAGTCTTCATGTCATAGCAGAGAATCAGGCTTCACTTCACCCACCACTGGAACAGGCCACTGTCACACATTTAGGCCCCGGCACCCAGACAGAGGAGAGCGGTCCAGTAACAGAGAATCTGGCCTTATGTCAGCGCAGAATCTGTCTTCATGTCATAGCAGAGAATCAGGCTTCACGTCAGCCACCACTGGAACAGGCCACTGTCACACATTTAGGCCCAGGCACCCAGGCAGAGGAGAGCGGTCCCGTAACAGAGAATCTGGCCTTATGTCAGCGCAGAATCTGTATTCATGTCATAGCAGAGAATCAGGCTTCACGTCAGCCACCACTGGAACAGGCCACTGTCACACATTTAGGCCCCGGCACCCAGGCAGAGAAGAGCGGTCCCGTAACAGAGAATCTGGCCTTATGTCAGCGCAGAATCTGTATTCATGTCATAGCAGAGAATCAGGCTTCACGTCACCCACCACTGGAACAGGACACTGTCACAAATTTAGGCCCCTGCACCCAGACAGAGGAGAGAGGTCCCGTAACAGAGAATCTGGCCTTATGTCAGCGCAGAATCAGTCTTCATGTTATAGCAGAGAATCAGGCTTCACGTCACCCACCACTGGAACAGGCCACTGTCACACATTTAGGCCCCGGCACCCAGACAGAGGAGAGAGGTCCCATAACAGAGAATCTGGCCTTATGTCAGCGCAGAATCATTCTTCATGTCATAGCAGAGAATCAGGCTTCACGTCACCCACCACTGGAACAGGCCACTGTCACATATTTAGGCCCCGGCACCCAGACAGAGGTGAGAGGTCCCGTAACAGAGAATCTGGCCTTATGTCAGCACAGAATCTGTCTTCATGTCATAGCAGAGAATCAGGCTTCACGTCACCCACCACTGGAACAGGCCACTGTCACACATTTAGGCCCAGGCACCCAGGCAGAGGAGAGCGGTCCCGTAACAGAGAATCTGGCCTTATGTCAGCGCAGAATCTGTATTCATGTCATAGCAGAGAATCAGGCATCACGTCACACACCACTGGAACAGGCCACTGTCACACATTTAGGCCCCGGCACCCAGACAGAGGAGAGCGGTCCCGTAACAGAGAATCTGGCCTTATGTCAGCGCAGAATCTGTCTTCATGTCATAGCAGAGAATCAGGCTTCATGTCAGCCACCACTGGAACAGGCCACTGTCACACATTTAGGCCCAGGCACCCAGGCAGAGGAGAGCGGTCCCGTAACAGAGAATCTGGCCTTATGTCAGCGCAGAATCTGTATTCATGTCATAGCAGAGAATCAGGCTTCACGTCAGCCACCACTGGAACAGGCCACTGTCACACATTTAGGCCCCGGCACCCAGGCAGAGAAGATCGGTCCCGTAACAGAGAATCTGGCCTTATGTCAGCGCAGAATCTGTATTCATGTCATAGCAGAGAATCAGGCTTCACGTCACCCACCACTGGAACAGGCCACTGTCACACATTTAGGCCCAGGCACCCAGACAGAGGAGAGGTTCATTCAACTTTGGGTTGCCCCGCAATATAATGGTAAAATAAAATTAAAAATAGTATTGAATGAGGAAGTGCCCTGGAGTAGAATAATATATTGTTAAGGGGAGGTAGTTAATATCTAATCTGCACAAGGGATGGACAGGTCCTGTGGGATCCATGCCTGGTTCATTTTTATGAACGTCAGCTTGTCCACATTGGCTGTAGACAGGCGGCTGTGTTTGTCTGTAATGACGCCCCCTGCCGTGCTGAATACACGTTCAGACAAAACGCTGGCCGCCGGGCAGGCCAGCACCTCCAAGGCATAAAAGGCTAGCTCTGGCCACGTGGACATTTTGGAGACCCAGAAGTTGAATGGGGCCGAACCAGCAGTCAGTACGTGGAGGGGTGTGCACAGGTACTGTTCCACCATGTTAGTGAAATGTTGCCTCCTGCTAACACGTTCCGTATCAGGTGGTGGTGCACTTAGCTGTGGCGTGTTGACAAAACTTTTCCACATCTCTGCCATGCTAACCCTGCCCTCAGAGGAGCTGGGCGTGACACAGCTGCGTTGGCGACCTCTTGCTCCTCCTCTGCCTTCGCCTTGGGCTTCTACTGGTTCCCCTGTGACATTTGGGAATGCTCTCAGTAGCGCGTCTACCAACGTGCGCTTGTACTCGCGCATCTTCCTATCACGCTCCAGTGTAGGAAGTAAGGTGGGCACATTGTCTTTGTACCGGGGATCCAGCAGGGTGGCAACCCAGTAGTCTGCACACGTTAAAATGTGGGCAACTCTGCTGTCGTTGCGCAGGCACTGCAACATGTACTCGCTCATGTGTGCCAGGCTGCCCAGAGGTAAGGACAAGCTGTCCTCTGTGGGAGGCGTATAGTCATCGTCCTGTGTTTCCCCCCAGCCACGCACCAGTGATGGGCCCGAGCTGCTTTGGGTGCCACCCCGCTGTGAACATGCTTCATCCTCATCCTCCTCCACCTCCTCCTCATCCTCGTCCTCCAGTAGTGGGCCCTGTCTGGCCACATTTGTACCTGGCCTCTGGTGTTGCAAAAAACCTCCCTCTGAGTCACTTTGAAGAGACTGGCCTGAAAGTGCTAAAAATGACCCCTCTTCCTCCTCTTCCTCCTGGGCCACCTCCTCTTCCATCATCGCCCTAAGTGTTTTCTCAAGGAGACATAGAAGTGGTATTGTAACGCTGATAACGGCGTCATCGCCACTGGCCATGTTGGTGGAGTACTCGAAACAGCACAACAGGGCACACAGGTCTCGCATGGAGGCCCAGTCATTGGTGGTGAAGTGGGTCTGATCCGCAGTGCGACTGACCCGTGCGTGCTGCAGCTGAAACTCCACTATGGCCTGCTGCTGCTTGCACAGTCTGTCCAGCATTTGCAAGGTGGAGTTCCACCTGGTGGGCACGTCGCATATGAGGCGGTGAGCGGGAAGGCCGAAGTTACGCTGTAGCGCAGACAGGCGAGCAGCGGCAGGGTGTGAACGCCGGAAGCGCGAACAGACGGCCCGCACTTTATGCAGCAGCTCTGACATGTCGGGGTAGTTGCGAATGAACTTCTGCACCACCAAATTGAGCACATGCGCCAGGCAAGGGATGTGCGTCAAACCGGCTAGTCCCAGAGCTGCAACGAGATTTTGCCCATTATCGCACACCACCAGGCCGGGCTTGAGGCTCACCAGCAGCAACCACTCGTCGGTCTGTTGTTCTATACCCCGTCACAACTCCTGTGCGGTGTGGGGCCTGTCCCCCAAACATATGAGTTTCAGAATGGCCTGCTGACGTTTACCCCGTGCTGTGCTGAAGTTGGTGGTGAAGGTGTGTGGCTGACTGGATGAGCAGGTGGAAGAAGAGGAGGAGGAAGCTGAGTAGGAGGAGGAGGAGACAGGAGGCAAAGAATGTTGCCCTGCGATCCTTGGCGGCGGAAGGACGTGCGCCAAATAGCTCTCCGCCTGGGGCACAGCCGCCACTACATTTACCCAGTGTGCAGTTAGGGAGATATAGCGTCCCTGGCCGTGCTTACTGGTCCACGTATCTGTGGTTAGGTGGACCTTGCCACAGATGGCGTTGCGCAGTGCACACTTGATTTTATCGGACACTTGTTTGTGCAGGGAAGGCACGGCTCTCTTAGAGAAGTAGTGGCGGCTGGGAACAACATACTGTGGGACAGCAAGTGACATGAGCTGTTTGAAGCTGTGTGTGTCCACCAGCCTAAATGACAGCATTTCATAGGCCAGTAGTTTAGAAATGCTGGCATTCAGGGCCAGGGATCGAGGGTGGCTAGTTGAGAATTTACGCTTTCTCTCAAATGTTTGTGAGATGGAGAGCTGAACGCTGCCGTGTGACATGGTTGAGATGCTTGGTGACGCAGGTGGTGGTGTTGGTGGTACATCCCATGTTTGCTGGGCGGCAGGTGCCAACGTTCCTCCAGAGGCGGAGGAAGAGGCCGAGGCGGCGGCAGCAGCAGCAGAAGAGGCCGAGGCGGCAGCAGCAGAAGATGTAGCAGGGGGAGCCTGAGTGACTTCCTTGTTTTTAAGGTGTTTACTCCACTGCAGTTCATGTTTTGCATGCAGGTGCCTGGTCATGCAGGTTGTGCTAAGGTTCAGAACGTTAATGCCTCGCTTCAGGCTCTGATGGCACAGCGTGCAAACCACTCGGATCTTGTCGTCAGCACATTGTTTGAAGAAGTGCCATGCCAGGGAACTCCTTGAAGCTGCCTTTGGGGTGCTCGGTCCCAGATGGCGGCGGTCAGTAGCAGGCGGAGTCTCTTGGCGGCGGGTGTTCTGATTTTTCCCACTGCTCCCTCTTTTGCTACGCTGTTGGCTCGGTCTCACCACTGCCTCTTCCTCCGAACTGTGAAAGTCAGTGGCACGACCTTCATTCCATGTGGGGTCTAGGACCTCATCGTCCCCTGCATCGTCTTCCACCCAGTCTTGATCCTTGACCTCCTGTTCAGTCTGCACACTGCAGAAAGACGCAGCAGTTGGCACCTGTGTTTCGTCATCATCAGAGACGTGCTGAGGTGGTATTCCCATGTCCTTATCATCAGGAAAAATAAGTGGTTGTGCGTTAGTGCATTCTATCTCTTCCACCCCTGGGGAAGGGCTAGGTGGATGCCCTTGGGAAACCCTGGCAGCAGAGTCTTCAAACAGCATAAGAGACTGCTGCATAACTTGAGGCTCAGACAGTTTCCCTGATATGCATGGGGGTGATGTGACAGACCGATGGGCTTGGTTTTCATGCGCCATCTGTGCACTTTCTGCAGAAGACTGGGTGGGAGATAATGTGAACGTGCTGGATCCACTGTCGGCCACCCAATTGACTAATGCCTGTACCTGCTCAGGCCTTACCATCCTTAGAACGGCATTGGGCCCCACCAAATATCGCTGTAAATTCTGCTGGCTACTGGGACCTGAGGTAGTTGGTTCACTAGGACGTGTGGCTGTGGCAGAACGGCCACGTCCTCTCCCAGCACCAGAGGGTCCACTAACACCACCACTACCATGTCCACGTCCGCGTCCCTTATTAGATGTTTTCCTCATTGTTCCCGTTCACCACAATTTTGAGAATGGCAAATTTGGGAATGCTTTTTTAACCCAGAACAAAAAGTCTGCTTTTACGGTCACTACAAATAACTTGACCAGCTAAAACTGTGCAGATTTGGTTGAATAGAGATGTGAGACCTGTTTTTTTTTGCGCTGTGTGACAGTTATAGGTTTAATCACAGAATGACACTTCTATCAGCACGCTAGCGTGTGTCTTAGGTTTTTCTGAATGACACTATCAATACCTTCAATGTAAGATTTACTTTTTGGGATAGATTTCAAGTAGGCCTCAAATACCACAAACTAGTTATTTTCAGAATGGCAAATTTGGGAATGCTTTTTCAACCCAGAACAAAAAGTCTGCTTTTACAGTCACTACAAATAACTTGACCAGCTAAAACTGTGCAGATTTGGTTGAATAAAAATGTCAGGTTTATTTTTTAGGCGCTGGGTGACAGGCTCAACTTGCCCCTGATGTAATATATGGCCAAAAAATAACCAGACTGTTGATGGTTAAATGCACTTCTTTGACACAGGCTCAGCCTGCAGCTAATGTAGTATATGGCCAAAAAATAACCAGACTGTTGATGGTTAAATGCACTTCGGTGACACAGGCTCAGCCTGCAGCTGATGTAGGATATAGCACAAAATAACCACACTATCGATGGTTAAATACACTTGGTGATAGCTCGTGCTGGCGCACCACAAGTCACGAAATGGCCGCCGATCACCCCAGAAAAAAAGTGATCTAAAAACGCTCTGGGCAGCCTCAAAAAAGTAAGCAAGTCAATAATAGCACTTCAATGATCCACAGCTGCAGATCGATCACAGAATGAAGTCTTTTGGAGAAGTTAATCTGCCTAATCTCGCCCTAACGTCGCAGCTGCAACCTCTCCCTATACTGATCATAGCAGAGTGACGTGCGGCGCTACGTGACTCCAGCTTAAATAGAGGCTGGGTCACATGGTGCACTGGCCAATCACAGCCATGCCAATAGTAGGCATGGCTGTGATGGCCTCTTGGGCCAAGTAGTATGACGCTTGTTGATTGGCTGCTTTGCAGCCTTTCAAAAAGCGCCAAGAAAGCGCCGAACACCGAACCCGAACCCGGACTTTTACGAAAATGTTCGGGTCCGTGTCACGGACTCCCCAAAATTCGGTACGAACCCGAACTATACAGTTCGGGTTCGCTCATCCCTACTCTCTGCGATTTAATCCATTAATCTCAGTGCTCTGCATTTGAACACCGTCTGTGGTTTTCAGTGCCATACAGTTGCAAGAAAAAGTATATGAACCCTTTGGAATGATATGGATTTCTGCACAAATTGGTCATAAAATGTGATCTGATCTTCATCTAAGTCACAACAATAGACAATCACAGTCTGCTTAAACTAATAACACACAAAGAATTAAATGTTACCATGGTTTTATTGAACACACCAGGTAAACATTCACAGTGCAGGTGGAAAAAGTATGTGAACCCCTAGACTAATGACATCTCCATAAGCTAATTGGAGTGAGGTGTCAGCCAACTGGAGTCCAATCAATAAGATGAGATTGGAGGTGTTTGTTACAGCTGCCCTGCCCTATAAAAAACACACACCAGTTCTGTGTTTGCTTTTCACAAGAAGCATTGCCTGATGTGAATGATGCCTCGCACAAAAGAGCTCTCAGAAGACCAACGATTAAGAATTGTTGACTTGCATAAAGCTGGAAAGGGTATAAAAGTATCTCCAAAAGCCTTGCTGTTCATCAGTCCAAGGTAAGACAAATTGTCTATAAATGGAGAAAGTTCAGCACTGCTGCTATTCTCCCTAGGAGTGGCCGTCCTGTAAAGATGACTGCAAGAGCACAGCGCAGACTGCTCAATGAGGTAAAGAATAATCCTAGAGTGTCAGCTAAAGACTTACAAAAGTCTCTGGCATATGCCAACATCCCTGTTAGCGAATCTACGATACGTAAAACACTAAGCAAGAATGGATTTCATGTGAGGATACCACAGAGGAAGCCACTGCTGTCCAAAGAAAACATTGCTGCATGTTTACAGTTTGCACAAGAGCACCTGGATGTTCCACAGCAGTACTGGCAAAATATTCTGTAGACAGATGAAACCAAAGTTTGAGTTGTTTGGAAGAAACACACAACACTATGTGTGGAGAAAAAGAGGCACAGCACACTAACATCAAAACCTCATCTCAACTGTAAAGTATGGTGGTGGGGGCATCATGGTTTGGGGCTGCTTTGCTGCGTCAGGGCCTGGACGGATTGCTATCATCAAAGGAAAAATTAATTCCCAAGTTTATCAAGACATTTTGCAGGAGAAATTAAGGCCATCTTTCCACCAGCTGAAGTTCAACAGAAGATGGGTGTTGCAACAGAACAACGACCCAAAGCATAAGAATAAATCAACAACAGAATGGTTAAACAGAAGAAAATACGCCTTCTGGAGTGGCCCAGTCAGAGTCCTGACCTCATCCCGATTGAGATGCTGTGGCATGACCTCAAGAAAGCGATTCACACCAGACATCCCAAGAATATTGCTGAACTGAAACAGTTCTGTAAAGAGGAAAGGTCAAGAATTACTCCTGATCGTTGTGCACATCTGATCTGCAACTACAGGAAACGTTTGGTTGAAGTTATTGCTGCCAAAGGAGGTTCAACCAGTTATTAAATCCAAGAGTTCACATACTTTTTCCACCTGCACTGTGAATGTTTACATGGTGTGTTCAATAAAAACATGGTAACATTTAATTCTGTGTGTTATTAGTTTAACCACCTCAGCCCCCGTAGCTTAAACACCTTTAATGACCAGGCCACTTTTTACACTTCTGACCTACACTACTTTCACCGTTTATTGCTCGGTCATGCAACTTACCACCCAAATGAATTTTACCTCCTTTTCTTCTCACTAATAGAGCTTTCATTTGGTGGTATTTCATTACTGCTGACATTTTTTCTTTTTTTTGTTATTAATCGAAATTTAATGATTTTTTTGCAAAAAAATGACATTTTTCACTTTCAGTTGTAAAATTTTGCAAAAAAAACGACATCCATATATAATTTTTTCTCAAAATTTATTGTTCTACATGTCTTTGATAAAAAAAAATGTTTGGGTAAAAAAAAATGGTTTGGGTAAAAGTTATAGCCTTTACAAACTATGGTACAAAAATGTGAATTTTCGCTTTTTGAAGCAGCTCTGACTTTCTGAGCACCTGTCATGTTTCCTGAGGTTCTACAATGGCCAGACAGTACAAACACCCCACAAATGACCCCATTTCGAAAAGTAGACACCCTAAGGTATTCGCTGATGGGCATAGTGAGTTCATAGAACTTTTTATTTTTTGTCACAAGTTAGCGGAAAATGATGATTTTTTTTTTTTCTTACAAAGTCTCATATTCCACTAACTTGTGAATAAAAATAAAAACTTCTATGAACTCACTATGCCCATCAGCGAATACCTTGGGGTGTCTTCTTTCCAAAATGGGGTCACTTGTGGGGTAGTTATACTGCCCTGGCATTCTAGGGGCCCTAATGTGTGGTAAGTAGTTTGAAATCAAAATCTGTAAAAAATGGTCGGTGAAATCCGAAAGGTGCTCTTTGGAATGTGGGCCCCTTTGCCGACCTAGGCTGAAAAAAAGTGTCACACATGTGGTATCTCCGTACTCAGGAGAAGTTGGGCAATGTGTTTTGGGGTGTCATTTTACATATACCCATGCTGGGTGAGATAAATATCTTGGTGAAATGCCAACTTTGTATAAAAAAATGGGAAAAGTTGTCTTTTGCCAAGATATTTCTCTCACCCAGCATGGGTATATGTAAAATGACACCCCAAAACACATTGCCCAACTTCTCCTGAGTACGGAGATACCAGATGTGTGACACTTTTTTGCAGCCTAGGTGGGCAAAGGGGCCCATATTCCAAAGAGCACCTTTCGGATTTCACCGGCCATTTTTTACAGATTTTGATTTCAAACTACTTACCACACATTAGGGCCCCTAGAATCCCAGGGCAGTATAACTACCCCACAAGTGACCCCATTTTGGAAAGAAGACACCCCAAGGTATTACCTGAGGGGCATGGCGAGTTCCTAGATGTCCGTATGTGTTTTGTGGATCCGATCCATGTATCCGTGGATCCGTAAAAAACATACAGACATCTGAATGCAGCCTTACAGGGGGGTGATCAATGACAGGGGGGTGATCAATGACAGGGGGGTGATCAGGGAGTCTATATGGGGTGATCACCCCCTGTCATTGATCACCCCCCTGTAAGGCTCCATTCAGACGTCCGTATGTGTTTTGCGGATCCGATCCATGTATCAGTGGATCCGTAAAAATCATACGGACGTCTGAATGGAGCCTTACAAGGGGGTGATCAATGACAGGGGGCTGATCAGGGACCCTATATGGGGTGATCACCCCCCTGTAAGGCTCCATTCAGACGCCTGTATGTGTTTTGCGGATCCGATCCATGTATCCGTGGATCCGCAAAAAACATACGGACATCTGAATGCAGCCTTACAGGGGGGTGATCAATGACAGGGGTATGATCAATGACAGGGGGTGATCAGGGAGTCTATATGGGGTGATCACCCCCGTCATTGATCACCCCCCTGTAAGGCTCCATTCAGACGTCCGTATGCGTTTTGCGGATCCGATCCATGTATCAGTGGATCCGTAAAAATCATACGGACGTCTGAATGGAGCCTTACAGGGGGGGGTGATCAATGACAGGGGGGTGATCAGGGAGTCTATATGGGGTGATCAGGGGTGATCAGGGGTTAATAAGTGACAGGGAGGGGTGTAGTGTAGTGTGGTGCTTGGTGCTACTTATTACTGAGTTACCTGTGTCCTCTGGTGGTCGATCCAAACAAAAGGGACCACCAGAGGACCAGGTAGCAGGTATATTAGACGCTGTTATCAAAACAGCGTCTAATATACCTGTTAGGGGTTAAAAAAAATCACATCTCCAGCCTGACAGCGAACGATCGCCGCTGGCAGGCTGGAGATCCACTCGCTTACCTTCCGATGCTGTGAACGCGCGCGCCTGTGTGCGCGCGTTCACTGGAAATCTCGCGTCTCGCGAGATGACGCATAGATGCGTGACTGTGCGCAGGGCTGCCGCCTCCGGAACGCGATCCTGTGTTAGGCGGTCCGGAGGCGGTTAAGCAGACTGTGATTGTCTATTGTTGTGACTTAGATGAAGATCAGCAAAAAAATGCACCACATGGATATGCCACTGACTATACTGGCTAGTCATAAATGCAGATATTAAAAGCTGAGACTTTCGCCAATATATTCCTGTCAGGAAAATATCGGAGCCCTTCATGCACCACGTCACGGTCACTCAGCATGGCAAAGGGTCCTACCACTACGCTAACTATGGTGTGAACAGGGTCTGAAGGTGATGTAATCCAGCTCACAGCCAGGCTTCCACACAAACGCCTAGCAGGACAACTAGTGCAATGTGAACAAAGCCAGACTTCAAGCCACACTCATATCAGACCCTGTGATGGAGGTCACCAGGTGCAAAAGAGTGTTTGAGTGCCAGGTAAAGGCACATACACTACATATATGTAGTGTATGTGCCTTTACCTGGCACTCAAACACTCTTTTGCACCTGGTGACCTCCATCACAGGGTCTGATATGGGTGTGGCTTGAAGTCTGGCTTTGTTCACTTTGCACTAGTTGTCCTGCTAGGCGTTTGTGTGGAAGCCTGGCTGTGAGCTGGATTACATCACCTTCAGACCCTGTTCACACCATAGTTAGCGTAGTGGTAGGACCCTTTGCCATGCTGAGTGACCGTGACGTGGTGCATGAAGGGCTCCGATATTTTCCTGACAGGAATATATTGGCGAAAGTCTCAGCTTTTAATATCTGCATTTATGACTAGCCAGTATAGTCAGTGGCATATCCGTGTGGTGCATTTTTTTGCTATATGATTGTATTTACATCCGCACAATGCTCCGTTTTGTGTAGGATGTCCTTGTGGTGCATGTGGACCACGCCGACATCCTCCACCGTATGCATTTTTTGCTGGGGATAGTCGTTTGCTGCGGTCCACATGCGGTGGGGCTGCTCCCCCAATGAAAAACACGCTACAGTGTTAGGGGTTGAGCAGCTCCTCCAGTATTGCCACTATATTTCTGTGTTTTAGATGAAGATCAGATCAAATTTTATGACCAATTTGTGCAGAAATCCATATCATTCCAAAGGGTTCACATACTTTTTCTTGCAACTGTATATTGGGAAAAAGTGAAAAAAATATATATACATATTTCCCAGAATCTGACCAAATTTTTGCTGTCTGCGGTTTAATCCGTTTATCTCAGTACTCTGCATTTGAACACTGTCTGTGTTTTTCAGGGCCTTATCTTGGAAAAAGGGGAAAAAAATATATACATACAGTCAGGTCCATAAATATTGGGACATGGACACAATTCTCACATTTTTGTCTCTGTACACCACCACAATGGATTTGAAAAGAAACAAGATGTGCTTTACCTGCAGACTGTCAACTTTAATTTGAAGGTATTTGCATCCAAATCAGGTGAATGGTGTAGAAACTACAACAGTTTGCATATGTACCTCCCACTTGTTAAGGAACCAAAAGCAATGGGACAATTGGCTTCTCAGCTGGTCCATGGCCAGGTGTGTGTTATTCCCTCATTATCCCAATTACAATGAGCAGATTGAAGGTCCAGAGTTCATTTCAAGTGTGCTATTTGCATTTGGAATCTATTGCTGTCAACTCTCAAGATGAGATCCAAAGAGCTGTCACTATCAGTGAAGAAAGCCATCATTAGGCTGAAAAAACACAACAAACCCATCAGAGAGATAGCAAAAACATTAGGCGTGGCCAAAACAACTGTTTGGAACATTCTTAAAAAGAAGGAACGCACCGGTGAGCTCAGCAACACCAAAAGACCCGGAAGACCACGGAAAACAACTGTGGTGGATGAGTGAAGAATTCTTTCCCTGGTGAAGAAAACACCCTTCACAACAGTTGGCCAGATCAAGAACACTCTCCAGGAGGTAGGTGTATGTGTGTCAAAGTCAACAATCAAGAGAAGACTTCACCAGAGTGAATACAGGGGGTTCACCACAAGATGGAAACCATTGGTGAGCCTCAAAAACAGGAAGGCCAGATTAGAGTTTGCCAAACAACATCTAAAAAAGCCTTCACAGTTCTGGAACAACATCCTATGGACAGATGAGACCAAGATCAACTTGTACCAGAGTAATGGGAAGAGAAGAGTATGGAGAAGGAAAGGAACTGCTCATGATCCTAAGCATACCACCTCATCAGTGAAGCATGATGGTGGTAGTGTCATGGCGTGGGCATGTATGGCTACCAATGGAACTGCTTCTCTTGTATTTATTGATGATGTGACTGCTGACAAAAGCAGCAGGATTAATTCTGAAGTTTTTTGGGCAATATTATCTGCTCATATTCAGCCAAATGCTTCAGAACTCATTGGACGGCGCTTCACAGTGCAGATGGACAATGACCCAAAGCATACTGCAAAAGCAACCAAAGAGTTTTTTAAGGGAAAGAAGTGGAATGTTCTTCAATGGCCAAGTCAATCACCTGACCTGAATCCGATTGAGCATGCATTTCACTTGCTGAAGACAAAACTGAAGGGAAAATGCCCCAAGAACAAGCAGGAACTGAAGACAGTTGCAGTAGAGGCCTGGCAGAGCATCACCAGGGATGAAACCCAGCGTCTGGTGATGTCTATGCGTTCCAGACTTCAGGCTGTAATTGACTGCAAAGGATTTGCAACCAAGTATTAAAAAGTGAAAGTTTGATTTATGATTATTATTCTGTCCCATTACTTTTTGGAGACACATATGCAAACTGTTGTAATTCCTGCACTGTTCACCTGATTTGGATGTAAATACCCTCAAATTAAAGCTGGCAGTCTGCAGCTAAAGCACATCTTGTTAGTTTCATTTCAAATCCATTGTGGTGGTGTATAGAGCCAAAAATGTTAGAATTGTGTCCATGTCCCAATATTTACGGACCTGACTGTATTTCCCAGAATCTGAACACATTTTTGCTGTCTGTGGTTTAATCCGTTAATCTCAGTGCTCTGCATTTGAACACCGTCAGTGGTTGATAGGGCCATATATTGGAAATAATATAGTTAGAAATATGAACAACATCGTAAAACAATGTTTGTATTGCAGATTCCAATAATCTGTTGCTAAAATAGTGTCCAAAATCTGTGCTTTTCTGTGTCATACACTGTACTGCATCTGAAAACTGTGTGTTTTGTGGACAGTAAAAAAAACTGCGTCACAACCAGTAACAAATCCATAAATATGAAGAAGGCGAGAATTAAGGGCGTGATGCTTATGGTTCACGCAGAGGCCGTGGCACTGGGTGCAATGAAACTGTGCCTGCTGCCAGTGCACCAGATAAAAAAATTAAGTAAACCGTACCCAGCTTTATGTCCAACTTAGCTGGGCGGCGCAGGACAACACTGTCCAAGTCGGAATAGAGCGAACAGTTAGTCGGTTGGATTGCTGAAGATAATGCTTCCAGTCGGTTAAGAACCACCCTCTCTTCCACCAAGTCCAGCCTCTGTTGCCAAGAGTCTGGTCAACCGAATCCTCACTCAGATCATCCTTCCTCCCACCATTGAGAGGCTTGCCAAACGAGTGATCCCACACTCGGATATTCCGAGGAGCTCTTTCCAGTGCCACATTTGGCCCTCGCGCCCAGCATGCTTGAAGAGGGACCTGAGATATTTTGCCCTGATTCCCAACCTCTTGGGCCTTCACAATCTCAAGAAGATGATGGTGGTGAACGGCAATCATTCGTTCATGAGGTGGATGATGATGAGACACAGTTGTCAATCACTGAAGTTGTGGTTAGGTCAAGAGTCAGACAGGAGGATGAGCAGAGTGAGGAAGTGGAAGAGGAGGTGGTGGACGATGAGGTCACTAAGTCGGCCCACACAAAACAGGTCCGCAACCGTTACACTGAGCACCCCCATGCGTAAATCAACCTTGCCAAGGGGTAGGTGTGCCGCAGTATGGTGCCTTTTTGAGGAAAGTACAGAGGACAAAAGAGTGGTGGTTTGCAACCTGTGCCGTACCAAAATGAGCCGGGGCGTGAACACTAGCAACCTCACCACCACCAGCTTGATCCTCCACATGGCATCCAAGCACCTTAATAAGTGGTCCGAACACCTGGGTCCACAATCTGGGTCTGCGGATCACACCACTGCCTCCTCTTCCCCCGTGTTACGTGCTGTCCCATCCCCTGTCCAAGACGCGGGCACGGATGTCTCTTGCCCTGCACCTGGACCTTCGCATGAACTATCAGCAACAACATCCACTTCCCTGTCCAAGAGCAGCATCCAAATGTCCATAACACAGTTATTTGAATGCAAGCGCAAATACCCACCCACAGGCCATAGCACTAAACTGCCAAATTTCAAAATTACTGGCCCTTGAAATGTTGCCATTTAGGCTCATGGACACTGAGGCCTGATGTTGGCGGCATTCCCTCGGTACGCAGTCCCCAGCCGCCACTATTTTTCACGGTGTGCCGTGCCAGCCTTACACCAACATATGTTCCAGAACATCACCCGTGCCCTGACCAACGCAGTTACTGGGAAGTTCCACTTAACCACGGACACATAGACAAGTACAGGTGGCCAGGGACGCTACATTTCCCTGACCGCACACTGGGTGAATGTGGTGGAGGCTGGGAGTGAGTCGTACCCTGGGATTGCACATGTGCTACTCAGTATTGCGGGCCCTACGTCCATCAGGGTCTCCGTCAGCTGCTATGTTACTGGCTCCAACCCCTACTTCTCCTCCTCCACCTCATCCTCCTCCACTTCCACCTCCAACACCAGTCAGCCATCAGTCGCTAGCTGGAAGCAGTGTAGCCCTGCTGTGGGTAAGCATCAACAGGCCATGCTGAAGTTGATCTGCTTAGGGGAAAACAGCACACCGCTGCAGAGCTTTGAAAGGGTATAAGGGACCAGACTGAGCTGTTGCTCTAGCCACTCAGCCTACAACCAGGCATGGTTGTGTCTGACAATGGCCGTAACTTGGTGGAGGCTTTGGAGCTCGGCAACCTGACACACATCCCACCACACCACGTCTTAAACTTAATGGTTCAGCGGTTTATCAAAACATACCCCAATTTTCCAGAGCTACTAGAGAAGGTGCGCCGTGTGTGTGCCCATTTCCGCAGGTCTGTCAACGCTGCAGCAGCGCTTGCGGCTTCCAGCTCACCGACTCTTGTGTGACGTGAGCATGCCCTGGAACTCTACGTTCTACATGTTGGCCAGGCTTTGTGAGCAGCAGAGGGCAGTTGTAGAATATCAGCTGCAACATGGTCATAGCCTTTCGAGTCAACTGCCACTATTCACAAGAGAGGAGTGGGCATTGATGTCAGACCTGTGTGAGGTTTTAAAAAACTTTGATGAATCCACACAGATGGTTAGGGGCGATAATGCTATTATCAGCGTAACCATCCCACTGCTGTGTCTACTCAAATGATCGATGCTCACAATTAAGGACAACGCTCTGAATGTGGCAGATGAGGAAATGGGGGAGGACATCTCACAGGGTGAAACCCAGACAACCCACAGTTTGTCTTCTTAGCGCGAATTGGACCATGAAGAGGAGGAGGAGGACATGGAGACAGCTGCCTCTGCTATAGCGGGTAGTACCCATGGAACTTTAATTCCATCTGTTTAGCATGGATGGGCAGAAGAGGAGGAGGAGGAGAAAGAGGAGATGGAAAGTCATCCTGATGTCGACATCGATGTCTTGCCTGTTGGTACTGTTGGGTGTTAACCCTTCTCGACCCCCGCTACAAAGATAACTTCTCATCTCTCATTCCTGTGGTGGTGAGGACGAATAAAATGGTGCAATACTAGAAGGTACTTGTTGAGAGATTGCTCCGGAATTTTCCATCTGACAATGCTGGTGGCAGAGTCCGTACTTCCTTAGGCAACCGAGGAAGGGAGACAATGGGAACACACAGCAGTTCCAAGAAAGCAAGGGCAACGCTCTCCAAGGCATGGGACACTTTCATGACACCCCGCCAGCAACCTCACCCTGAAGCGCGGCCTAGTTGTACAAGGAGGGAAAAGTTTTGGAAGATGGTGAAGCAATACATAGCAGACCCTGTCAGCGTCCTAAATGATCCCTCGGTGCCTTACAACTACTGGGTGTCCAAGCTGGACACATGGCACGAACTTGCGCTCTACGCCTTGGAGGTGCTGGCCTGCCCTGCCACCAGCGTTTTGTCTGAGAGTGTATTTAGTGCTGCTGGTGGCATCATAGCAGATAAGCGTATCCGCTTGCCCACTGGTAATGCTGACAGGTTGACTCAGATGAAAATGAACAAGGCCTGGATTGCCCCAGATTTCTCAACTCCACCAGAGGAGAGTTGAGGTGAGGATGAACATAAAGGCAATTTCAATCTATCATTTATAATGTACTCAATCTACTGTAGTGTATTCCCAGGCACCTTTTCCACCACAAAAAGAGTGTATGGTTGAATCTTGTTTTCTGCTCCTCCTCCTCCTCCTCATCCAGATTGTATGTATTCCCTCCACTCCAATTATTTTTTATAGGGTCTGCTCAACAGTAGGCCCTCAACTCAAATTTTTTTTACTGGGTCTGCTCAACTACAGGCCCTCAACTCTAATTTTTTTAGAGCGTCTGCTCATCTGCAGGCACTCTCATATAATGTTTGAGAGCGTCTGCTAATCTGCCCTCACTCGCATATAATGTTTGAGAGCGTCTGCTCATCTGCAGGCACTCGCATATAATGTTTGAGAGCGTCTGCTCATCTGCAGGCACTCGCATATAATGTTTGAGAGCGTCTGCTCATCTGCAGGCACTCACCTATAATTATTTAGAGTGTCTGCTCATCTGCAGGCACTCGAATATAATGTTTGAGAGCGTCAGCTCACCAGCAGGCCCTCGCTCCTAATTTTTTAGATTGTCAGCTCAGCAGCAGGCCCTCACCCCAGATATTTTAGATGGTCAGATCAGCAGGCCCTTGTGCCTAATATTTTTGAGGGTCATCAGCAGGCCATTAATGATACATTTTCAAGGGTGTGTATGATGCCCTCCTTTATGTGTAACAAAGGGTGTATTGGAGCGCCGGTTCCTTGTAATTTTTGGCAGCCCTTTCACATAGGCTTTATGAGTGTAGGAGTCCCACTAATTGAACAATTGTACCACAATGTGAATGAGGCCCTCCTTTATGTAGTATACAGGCTGTTTTGGAGTGCCTCTTCCTTCTAATTTGTTATGCTGCCGATATCCCACGCCGGCGCACGCGCACTGCGATGCCCATTTCTTGTACGGCATCACAGTAACTATTGCGCATGCGCCGGCTAACGACGCCGATTTTCGCGTCATTAGCCGGCGCATGCGCAATAGTTACTGTGATGCCGTACAAGGAATGGGCATCGCAGTGCACATGCGCCGGCCACAGGAATGAGTGCGCCGGCGCGGGATATCGGCGCAATAACAAGTTAGTACAAAGGCGGTCAGAGGGAAAGGATGGGCGGGCAGAGGGTAGGAAGGGGCGGGGAGACACAATCAGAAGGCTGAGCAAGCAGGGCACCTAAGAGAGTAACGCCGCCCCTGGGCACTTGCGAGCCCTCATTTGCATATCTTATAAAGATCATTTTTGAGGGTTCTATAAGTCCAGGATTGATGCCAGAGGTAACGTTTTTATTAACTGTAAGCATGCTAGGGAGCTGTGGTAAGGGTTAAAAAAGTAAAATGCTGGTGACAGACTCAAAATGATCTAAACATGAAGTAGACATATGGTAAATGTAAAGTAATAACTATTATATGAGGTATCACAATCTATTATAAAAGTAGAGAAATTGAAATTTGAAAATCTGGGAATTTTTCCACATTTTTGGTAAATTTGGCATTTTTTCACAAATAAATGTGAAATATATTGACTCAAATTTATGACTATCATGAAGTACAATGTGTCACGAGAAAACAGTCTTAGAATGGTTTGGATAAGTAAAAGTGTTCTAAAGTTATTACCACATAAAATGACACATGACAGATTTGCAAAAAATGGCCTGGGCAGAAGAGCGAAAACTGGCCCGGGGTAGAAGGGGTTAAAGCTAAATTAATGATGTCACTAAGGGGTTAAAAATGCAATAGTCTCCCCTGAGTTTGCCCCCGACAAGATTTACTGCAGACACACACTCAAAATCTACATTTAAAAAGTAACTTTTTTGAGAGGGTTTTTCCAATTTTAACGTGACTGTTTGGAGGCTAATGTATGGTTTTTAGCAGGACTCTGCCAGATGGAAAAACATAGTGTACAAAGTCCTGCTCAAAAGTGAAGCAAAAAATCTATACATTAACATATACTTTATTTTTTAATGGAACTTCATGGTGTTGGGTGCCACTGTATGACACCTGTTTGAAGCATCCATTGATGTATTTGTCCTTTTGTGGGTCCTCCCATATCCTTCTCTAAGTTCTTCTTGACATCACAGTGAGAGAGACTTCCTAATTTGCACAATATACTGGGCCGCTTGTTTGAATGTGTATGTAGAAATTGAAATATCAGTGACCAAATATAAGTGTATTCATCAGAGAGAAGTCAGGGAGAGAAAAGACCCTAAAAGAGAGTAATAAACTTCTCATTTAACATGATTTAAAGTGTAACTGTTGTTTCAGATGATTGTTCAGAAAAATCTGTCATGTATGAGCACATGAGAAATAACTATATCTGGCCATTATATGACTTGTATTTTGCATTTTTAGCAGTTTTCCTTCTGCAGGATCTTTTTCTAGTTCCCATTTTTCTGTGAGCTAGTGTGTGGAAAATAGCTGCTATGATGTCTCCCATAGAATGCACAAATAGAAAAGAGGAGACCATACTCCCGTAGCGCTCTATATCACGCCCTCTGAAGCAGCAATAATGGATGTCATTATACAGCAGAAATAAGCAGCTTAGAACGTAATCCAGCAGCCAAATGAGACAGTAGAACACCTACTAGCCAGCAGCATGCTCTGTGTGTTTCTCTGCCTTCTCCTTCTGTCCAGCACCCCTACCCTACTTCTCCTCCACCCCCTTATTCTCACCATAGACATGGATGAGTTGTCTGATCCTCCAGTGAGCTGCTAACTTGCCTTCAGGGAAGACAGATTTGATCAGGGGAAATAAGCATTTTTCTCTCATAAGATATATTATACATTTCTTATATTTGTTTATAATATGAATTTGTGCAAAAAAAATATATATTGAAACCAGTTACTTTTTGAGATATGTTAAAGATTTATATTGTAGACCAGAACACAACACAATCATTGTGTTGTCCCTTCTAAACAGGGTTATCTAAAGCAAAAAATCCAGATTTTACTGCACAAAATCTTATCAATACAAAGCAATGAATTAACCCCTTATGCCTTCTATTCCGAATAGTTATCCTTCATTACTTTGATGTGCCTGATATGATATTTGTGGTAGGACACACAAAGGTTGAATTAGAAAACAGTCACTTGAGAAGGTGGATTTTTCATGAAAACATAATTAAAATATACTAGTGTAACTTGAAAAACATTGAATAGTGTCATGTTGCTTTTGAGATAATTATACTTGAGTAATCAACATTCATGAGCCTTGGAATGTAAATGCCATGCTTACTTCTCCATGGCAACCCGCTGATGGGTTATGAGTGATTTTGACTTTCTCTATGAATCATACTGATTCACCTCTTGCTAGCAATACAGATATGAGACGGTGGGAGGGCTTTGAAAAAAAAAAAAAGGGCTGATTAGATAAGGTATAGTGTTGATCGAGCACCAAAGTGCTCGGGTGCTCTGGACGAACACATCGTAAGTCAATGGGAGAACCCGAGCATTAAACCAGGCACCCCCTGCTCTGGAGAGGGGAGGGTGCATGGTTCATAGGAAAAGGTCAGAAATTGATAGAAACATAATCGAAATGGTTCAGGAACAGCATGGGGAGGATGTCTGGAGGCATCTTGGACTCCCAGGTCGCTGCTGGGAATGATGTTTTCCGAGTAGTACGCCA
This sequence comes from Bufo bufo, assembly GCF_905171765.1. NCBI lineage: Eukaryota > Metazoa > Chordata > Amphibia > Anura > Bufonidae > Bufo > Bufo bufo. The sequence continues at coordinate 285,355,296 of NC_053389.1, forward strand.
CTTTTACAGACTGACAATAATACGCACAAAACCAAAGATAAAATCGATTTTAGAGGAAAAAAATTTATGAAACATTCTTTCCTGTATATTTATTTGTATATAAAGTGCTGCCAAAAATTAAGGAAGAGGCACTCTGATACAACCTGTATATCACATAAAGGAAGGCCTCATTCACATTGTGGTACAATTGTTCATGTAGTGGGATTACTACACTCATAAAGCCTATGCCCTAAGTGAAGGGGCTACCAAAAATTACAAAGAACCGGCACTCCAATACACCCTTTGTTACACATAAAGGAGGGCATCATACACTGCCTTGAAAAATTATGATTGATGGCCTGCTGGTGACCCTAAAGAACATTTGGAGCAAGGGCCTGCTGATCTGACCATCTAAAACATTACGGGCAAGGGCCTGCTGCTGAGCTGACTCTGTAAAACATTATATGCAAGGGCCTGCTGGCGAGCTGACCCTGTAAAAAATTTGAGGTGCGAGCCTGCTGGTGAGCTCACCCTGTAAAATATTTTTGGTGCGGGCCTGCTGGTGAGACAACCCTGTAAAAGATTGTAGGTGAGGGAATGCTGGTGAGCTGACCCTGTAAAACATTATATGCGAGGGCCTGCTGGTGAGCTGACCCTCTAAAAAATTATATGCGAGGGCCTGCTGGTTAGCTGACCCTGTAAAACATTGTAGGTGAGGGCCTGCTGGTGAACTGACCCTCTAAAAAATTATATGCGAGGGCCTGGTGGTGAGCTGACCATGTAAAACATTATATGCGAAGGGCATATATGCGAGGACATTATATGCAACGAATAAGCATGTTGATATGATGGAAGAGGAGAAGGAGGATGAGAAAAGGAAGATTCAACCATATACCCTTGTTTGTGGTGGAAGGGGTGCATGGGAACACAGTGTATTCAGTACATTATAAACAACACATTTAAGGTGACTTAATGTTCATCAGCTTTCCTCTGGTGGAGTCGAGAAGTCATGGTCAATTCAAGCCTTGTTAATTTTTTTTAAAGTCAAACTGTCTGCATTTTCAGTTGACAGGCGGATACGCTTATCTGTTATAATGCCCCAGCTGGACTAAATACCCGCTCAGACAAAACGCTGGCGGCGGGGCAGGCCAGCACCTCCAAGGCGTAGAGCACCAGTTCTTGCCACATGTCCAGCTTGCACACCCAGTAGTTGTAAGGCACTCAGGGATCATTGAGGACGCTGACACGGTCTGCTATGTACAGATGTAGAAGGGTTAACACTCAAACTCTTAACTCAAATTTCTTAATTCATCGTGTTATCTTGAAACAAAAGCCATTGAAAAGCAATTGAAGGTGTTTGCTTAACGCATTTAGTTTAGATAACACATCTCATAAAGCATGAGTGTTAATTCTACTACATCTGTACTCCTTCACCATCTTCCAAAATGTTTCCTTCCTTGTGACACTAGGCCACGCATCAGGGTGAGGGTGCTGGTGGGGTCTCATGAAACTGTCCCAGGCTTTGGAGAGTGTTTAACTGTTATGGTGCCAGTATTTTTGACACCATTATGATCATAAGTATCTGATTGTTGTTGCGCTATGTCACTTTAATTGTTATGGTGCCAGCATTTTTGACACCACTATTATGAATTGTTATTAGTATGTATATTTTGATTATAATATTGTTTATATTATATTATCATTTTATTTATAAATTTTTCACTCTATATATTGTAAGAGAGTGTCTGGAGTAGTAGTGGATGGAAGATACGTGCCACCGGGGGTCGTGGCCCCGGTGGAGTAAGATCCGGGTTTTTTGTGTTTTGTCAGCAGTGAGTGCTGTCACACAGCGGTCCGGGCCGGCTCTTACGGGGGACAGGCAAAGAGCAGGGTGGATGTCTGTTCCCCATGGACCACCACGGGGGGGACGGGTTTCGATTGTTGGTGTCAGTCTACACTGATCCTGGAAGGTTGGTTATCTCTGGCCTTAGTTGGGTAGGGAAGGAGTTAATCCTTCACTATGCTCGGTGGGTGTGGTCTGCCTGCTACACCCAGGGCTGTGAATATAGGTTTGATGCTCACTGACTGTGAGGCTGATGAAGTGTGGTCTCCTGTCTCACTGCAGGGAGCTGTACGGGAGGCTGACCGCACAGTCGGGCTGAGCTCTGTAGTCTACTCGTCTAACAAAGATTGCCAAATTGCTGCAGGCTCAGCGAAGGACCAAAAGAAGGGATCCTGTGACCGGAGCCAATCCCTTGTCCAGGCCGACACGTGGCCTGTCTAACTTGCACGAACTTGGACAAACCCACCCCACAACAAGGTGTAGTACTGATCATGGATGTGAGAGACTGTGTGAACAGGCACCAAGACACCTGCAGCGTTTGGGGCTCCGTTGAGGGAGGTGGGGTTTATGAACATTGCTGTTGTGTGAATTGCACAGTTTTGATGTGATGCACTGGAGTGAATAAAAGAGCACGGTTTGGACACAAAGCCTGTCTCCTGAGCCTCTATACTGCCACCGCTACCACTTGCCTACCAGAGCGATCCCCACAATTGGTGGCTTCAGCGGGCAAACGGCAGTGAGGCCGAAAATTGGGTTGTTTGGACTGTATGTCATATATTAAGCCGGCAAGTTTTGTGGCTCCAGATAAGATGGAGGAGGCCATTAGACACTTGGTACAAAGTAATGAGGAGGCTACTCTGAGACATGAGGAAGCCCTGAGAGACCAGCGGCAGTTGAATAGTCTACTGGCCCAGCAACTGGCGACTATGCAGGAGTCCATGCGTGTGTTACAACAACAAGCCGTCCCGGGGGGGACGACCGCAATCCTACCTGCTGCCCGGGATAAGGTGCGCTCAGCGTTAACCCGAGGATGATATTGAGGTGTTCCTGATGGTCTTCAAACGCACTGCGGAACAGGAAAGGTTACCGGCAGAACAGTGGGCCGAAGTAGTGGCGCCATTTTTAGTGGGAGACGCGCAAAAGGCCTACTTCGACCTCAGTCAGGAGGAAGCCAAGAGCTATGAGAGGCTGAAGGGGGAGGTGTTGGCTCGTCTTGGGGTTAATACCTATGTGCCTTCTCCGAGTCCCGGCCTGCTCGGTCCCAGGCCTATGACCTGTTACACCTGGTAAAAAAATGACTGCAGCCTGAGACATTGAGCCCCTCGTAGATGGTGGAACGGGTGGTGGTTGATCGTTTGGTGCGTACCCTCCCAAGAGCAATACAGCGATGGGTGGGACAAGGTGATCCAGGCACCCTGGAGCAAGTGGTTGGCCTAGTCGAGAGATACATGGCAACCCAGGACTTGGTCCGAGACTCCGCCTTCCTGCAAAAGCCGCTTTCACTCTCCCTGCCACAAAGGGGACCTGAGAAGGGGGCTCAACCGCTTAAGGGGGGGAGGTGATTTCCACTCCTGGGAGGCCAAACCTGGGGAGACGAGAGGCCCCGGGGATTAGATGTTGGCACTGTCAGGGCCTGGGACACATTGCTGCCAACTGCCCGAGGGCGGCAGAGCCCATGGACTGCGGGTTTGCACGCCGATCCTCCTTTTTTGGCCAGCCGGTGTATGTTGCTGCTTCGCTACTGTCCGCTGATACACCTCCGTTGTGTACCATCTCTATTAATGGACACCCAGTTAAGGCATTGCTGGACTCGGGGAGTTTACTGACCCTCGTGCACGAGTCCCTGGTGGCCAGTCGCGCCCCAAGCAAGCAAACCATCAGTATTGTGTGTATTCATGGGGACCGGCGAGAATATCCTACAACCTGTGTCTACCCTCGGAAGGGAGACACAGCAGGTGGTTGGGGTGGGGCGACAAATCCCTTACACTGCCATCCTAGGTAGGGATTGTCCCCTGTTTTGGTCCCTCTGGGAGGGACGGGGTGCAGAGCCGGTGCCCGTTGATCCTGAAGAGGGGCTACCAGCTGTAGGGGTCACCATTAAGGAGGAAGAGTGTCACCTCGATAGCTTGTCCCTAGAAGGGTTGGCTGGTGAGCGGGTGGCAGCCCCATCTGTTCCAGAGCTAGAAGTATCCCGAGACACATTCGGGACTGTCATCAATGGAGTGGCTCAGCACCCGGGAGCCGACTCGGAATTTCCCCACCTGACCTGTAACAAGGACCTACTGTACCGGGTGGACAAAGTCCGGCAAGAGGTAATAGTACAGTTGGTGGTACCCCAGCCGTACCGCTGCATGGTATTAGACCTAGCGCATACTCATGTGTTAGGAGGACATCTGGGGGTCCAGAAAACTCAGGAACGTATACTGCAGCGTTTCTATTGGCCGGGGATATATGAGGAAGTCAGGGGGTTTTGCCAGTCCTGTCCAGAGTGTCAGAGGACCAGCCCCCAGCCTCACTATAGTAGTCCCCTGGTGCCCATGCCCATTATTGAAGTACCTTTCGAAACGGTCACTATGGACCTGGTAGGCCCCATTAACAAGTCAGCCAGAGGCCACCAACATAACCTGGTCATAGTAGACTATGCTACTCGCTACCCTGAGGCGATACCCCTGCACCACACGTCAGCCAAGCTAATAGCCAAGGAGCTGATGGGGATATTCTCCCGGGTTGGGATCCCGAAGGAGATATTGACGGACCAAGGGACCCCTTTCATGTCCAAAGTGATGAGGGAGCTCTGCAAAATATTAAATATTAAGCACTTGCGTACGTCTGTCTATCACCCCCAAACTGACGGGCTGATGGAACGCTTTAATAAGACCCTAAAGTCCATGCTCAAAAGAGTGGTGGCAAAAGACGGAAAGGATTGGGACCTCTTGCTGCCCTATGTGTTATTTGCGGTGCGAGAAGTGCCCCAGGCGTCCACGGGGTTCTCACCGTTTGAGCTATTATATGGTAGGCATCCCCGAGGGCTGTTGGATATCGCTAAAGAGGCATGGGAGCAACAGCCTACCCCTCATAAAAGCATAGTCGAGAAGATGCAGGACCGGATAGGCGGATAGGGACAGTTCTGCCCATAGTCCGTGAACATATGGAAGCGGCACAGCGGGCCCAGAGCCGCGTGTACAACCGGGCCGCCCAGGTAAGGACGTTTAACCCGGGCGACCGAGTGTTAATACTAGTGCCCACCATAGACAGCAAGTTCCTGGCCCGGTGGCAAGGACCGTATGAGATAAGAGAGAAGTTAGGCCCCGTGAATTACAGGGTATACCAGCCAGGAAGGCGGAAGGCGGAAGCCTGAGCAGGTGTACCACGTTAATTTACTGAAAGCCTGGAAAGATAGAGAAAGTCTCCTTGGGGATGACCCGCGCTTTGTCTTGGCTGCAGAGAACGTCCCCGGCTCTACGGTGGTACCAGGGGACACCCCTGCAGTAAAGATAGGTAGCAGTTTGTCGACTAAGCAGACTCAAGAAGTGAAGGAGTTCATTAGCAGGAATAAAGACATGTTCTCTGACCTTCCAGGACGTACCAATCTAGTCCAACATGACATTGTCACCGAGCCCCAGGAAAAGGTCAGTTTACGACCGTATCGGGTACCGAAGGCTCGGCGACAAGCTATTTCAGAGGAAGTAAAGTTTATGCTGAAGTTAGGGGTCATTGAGGAGTCTAGAAGCGAGTGGGCTAGCCCGATCGTTCTTATCCCAAAGCCCGACGGATCATTACGTTTTTGTAATGATTTCCGGAAACTAAACGAGATTTCAAAGTTTGACGCCTATCCCATGCCGCGAGTAGACGAGTTAGTAGAGCGAATGGGTAAAGCCAGGTATTTCTCAGTGCTAGATCTCACAAAAGGGTACTGGCAGGTACCTTTAACAGAGACAGCAAAAGAGAAGACCGCCTTTGTCACGCCGGAGCAGCTGTTCCATTATAGAGTGCTCCAGCCACGTTTCAACGGCTGATGGATATCGTCCTCAGACCACATCTCCGGTATGCCTCAGCATATTTGGATGATATAATCATATTTAGCCAGGACTGGGAAAGTCACTTATCGAAGGTTCAAGCAGTGATAGACTCGCTCAGGAAGGCAGGGTTGACCGCCAACCCAAAAAAGTGCTCAGCGGGCCTGGAGGAAGCGGGGTATTTGGGTTATGTCATTGGACGCAGAGTCGTTAAGCCCCAAATAAATAAGATCGAGGCGATCCGAAATTGGCCTAAATCCCTTACGACCAGGCAACTGCGGTAATTTTTAGGGATGGTAGGGTATTATATGCGGTTCATCCCACATTTCGCCACTATAGCTGCCCCGTTGACAGGACTCCTGAAAGGTAGGAAGTCAGTAATGGTTCGCTGGGATGAGCAGGCGGAAGAGGAGTTCTCCCGTTTGAAGTCGGCCCTATGCGGGTCCCCAGTTCTGGTGACGCCCGACTTCGGACGGGAGTTTATAGTTCAGACGGACGCCTCTGGAGTAGGCCTCGGGGCGGTACTCTCCCAGGAAATCAATGGTGAAGAACACCCCGTTGGTTTCCTGAGCCGCAAGCTCACCCCAGCGGAAACCCGAAAGAGAATGCCTCGCCATCAAGTGGGCACTTGAATCGCTTATGCTCTGTCCCGGGTACACTGCTATATGTGTGTTCACCCTGGTAGGATTGAACAGGGTCGTCAAGCCTTCAGGGGTGAACAAAGGGGGAATTATGTAAGAGAGTGTCTGGAATGGTAGTGGATGGATGATACGTGCCACCGGGGGTCGTGGCCCCGGTGGAGTAAGAGCCGGGTCATTTGAGTTTTGTCAGCAGTGAGTGCTGTCACGCAGCGGTCCGGGCCTGCTCTTACTGGGGACAGGCAAAGAGCAGGGTGGGTGTCTGTTCCCCACGGACCACCACGGGGGGGACGGGTTTCGGTTGTTGGTGTCAGTCTACACTGATCCTGGAAGGTTGGTTATCTCTGGCCTTAGTTGGGTAGGGAAGGAGTTAATCCTTCACTATGCTCGGTGGGTGTGGTCTGCCTGCTACACCCAGGGCTGTGAATATAGGTTTGATGCTCACTGACTGTGAGGCTGATGAAGTGTGGTCTCCTGTCTCACTGCAGGGAGCTGTACGGGAGGCTGACCACACAGTCGGGCTGAGCTCTGTAGTCCGCTCGTCTAACAAAGATTGCCTAATTGCTGCAGGCTCAGCGAAGGACCAAAAGAAGGGATCCTGTGGCGGAGCCAATCCCTTGTCCAGGCCGACACTTGGCCTGTCTAACTTGCACGAACTTGGACAAACCCGCCCCACAACAAGGCGTAGTACTGATCACGGATGTGAGAGACTGTGTGAACAGGCACCAAGACGCCTGCAGCGTTTGGGGCTCCATTGTGGGAGGTGGGGTTTATGAACATTGCTGTTGTGTGAATTGCACAGTTTTGATGTGATGCACTGGAGTGAATAAAAGAGCACGGTTTGGACACAAAGCCTATCTCCTGAGCCTCTATACTGCCACCGCTACCACCTGCCTACCAGAGCGATTCCCACAATATGAATTAGTATCATTATTATTAATTATGTATGATTTATTGTAGGATATGATACTATGTTATGCACTATGGTCTAATTATCAAATTTATGTAATTTTTGATGTTTGGTTGTCATATCCAATGATGTGTCCCATGCTAAGCTGAGACCGCCTGGCAATATCTAGGTGGATGTCTTTACTTCTCTGTTTATATTGTTTTATATTTTGATTATATTTGAGTGGTTCGTATCTCCCATATGTTGGATTCCATATTATATGGTTTGTGCGCTGGGTATATTATAATTTATTTGTGTATCTTAGTTACCTGATCAGATGCTGCAGTGCTCTGCAGTGGTGCACTGTGCGCCGTGTCACGTGGGGACACCGATACGTATCCTTGGGAGGCAGGATGGAACGCATGGCTTGCGTTCCACCCCTCCTCATGATGAGTGCGGCATCTCCATTGCTGGCTCGGCGTGCATCACCAGGTATGAAGCGCTCGATATTAGACAGCAGCTGTTTTCGATCTATACTAATATCATATGCACCTGGCATTTGTGGGAGATATAAATAGGGGCTTATGGCTACATGCTATTTACCTCTCGACGAAGCTGAGGCGAAATGCGCGTCGAGGTTCCTATCCTGACCTGCGCTGCTCTTCTCACCCCCCATCATGTCCTGCGGTATACATTGATTTGATTACAACTATTTTCTTGGCTCATTTCACCCTTTTACTGTAGGGTCTTTCACTTTTATTTTTTAGGGGATTTACTTTTTCTCCTGCTCTTATATTTAGCTTTTGCTGTACCTCTGTCTTTGGCTATTGGCTCTATTGAGTGATAGGTTTTACCTTAGAGTTTTTGTTCTTTTTAGGGATTTGTACACATTTAGTGTGATATTCTTATAAGCTACATTTTTAGCTTCTTCTTATATTGGGCCAAACAATTATTGATATATTTGATTTGATCATGTATGCATTCATAACTTACTTATGCTTGACATGTTTAACAACTATTGATGTGCGATAGCGACATTGGCCAGTGGATTTTGGCATTACCTTTCTGCTGGTGTTCTTTTTATTTTATTGTGTACATTATAATATGTTATAAATTTGTTGTAATAAAATTAACTATATTTATGATCATTTTGGGCATTTTGTCGTTGTTTGTTTGTAAACAACATTGTAGGTATATATTGGTCTTCTAAACTTTTGCCCAGATTTACTGTTTCACATATTGAGGCTTGTTTTTGGTTTTATAGAGTGTTTCCCTGACTCTGTTGGAACTGCTGTGTTTTCTCCATGTCTCCCCTTCTCGGTTGTCAGATGGACATTTTTGGAGCAATAGGATCTTCTGTTTTGCTCATCCTCTCCACCAGAGGAAAGAGAGAAGAGAAGTTCTCATTGTAGCGGAGGTCGAGAAGGGTGAACAACCAGTAATTTGTGTTGTCTAAAATGTGTATAACGAGTGGGTCATGGGAAAGGCAGCCTAACATGAAGTCAGCCATGTGTGCCAGAGTACCAACAAGCAAGACTTTGCTGTCATCATCAGGAGGATTACTCTCAATCTCCTAATCCTCTGCCGACCCACGCTGAACAGATGGAATTAAAATTTCATGGGTACTACCCTCTGCAGCGGAGGCAACTGTCTCCTGCTCCTCCTCCTCCTGCTTTTCTTTGTCCAAATCGCACTAAGAAGACAAACTGAGGGTGGTCTGGCTATCACCCAGTGTAATGTCTTCCCCCATTTCCACCTTTTTCACATGCAAAGCCTTGTCCTTAATTGTGAGCAGCGAGCGTTTGAGTAGACACAGAAGTGGGATGGTTACGCTGATAATAGCGTTATCGCCGCTCACCATCTGTGTTGATTCCTCAAAGTTTCTTAAAACCTCAAAGAGGTCAGACATCCATACCCACTCCTCACTCGTGAATAGCGGAAGCTGACTGGAAAGGCGACAACCATGTTGCAGCTGGTATTCCACTACTGCCGTCTGCTGCTCACAAAGCCTGGCCAACATGTGGAATGTGGAGTTCCAGCCGGTGAGCTGGCAATTTCAAGCGCTGCTGCAGCGTTGACAGACCAGCTGAAGCTGTCGATGACTTGCAGAAATGTGCACACACCAGTGTTGAGCGTGAATATTCGAAAAGCAAATTTTTATCGCGATTATCGCCACTTCCAGAATTCGCAAATATTTAGAATATAGTGCTATACATTCATTATATCGAATATTCGTCTTTTTTTTTCCATCTAAACACATGATTCCTCCCTGTATCTTGCTTGTGGGCCAATGAGAAGGAAACAATGTCAAGTTCACAACAATACTTAGGGCACCAATCAGTAATCTGTAGTCAGACCTGCTAAAATGTGAAGTTGCGAAAAAATATTCTAATCATCACTGCCGATTAGCGCAAATGTGAATATATTGGAGCACTTGACTCTATCTGCATATAAAGCTATTGTAATGTTCTGCCATGCCAACCATATTCTACAGTCTCAGGAGAAACTCAGGAAACTTCTAGCAGCTTGAAATATGTAGCCAAAGTGACCCAATCCTGTATTGTACTTTAGGAATTTGCAATATGCAATTTTTACATTGGTGATTTTTCGCATTCAATAAAATAATCTCGAATTCGCGAATATATGATAAATATTCTACAAAATATTTTCAAAATATTGCAAATTCAAATATATCTCCTGCCGCTCATCACTAGCACACATGCGGTGCACCTTCACCAGTAGCTCAGGCAAATTGGGGTAAATTTTGAGAAACCGCTAAACCACAATTTTGAACACGTGGGCTAGGCATGGGATGTTTCTGATCTTGCCAAGCTCCAAAGCCGCATTATTAGACATAACCATCCCTGGTTGTAGGTTGAGTGGCGAAACCCATAGCTCAGTCTGGTCTCTTATCCCTTGCCACAGCTCTGCGGTGGTGTGCTGTTTGTCCCCTAAGCATATCAGCTTCAGCACGGCCTGTTGCCGCTTCCCCACTGCAGTTCTACACTGCTTCCAGCTACTGACTGATGCTGCACGCGGATACTTCGGAGGTGGAAGTGGAGGAGGCGGAGGAGGAGAAGTGGGGGTTGGAGCCACTAACGTAGGTGCTGGCGGAAACCCTGATGGAATTGGGGCCCACAATCCTTGGCGTCGGTAGCATCTGTGCCTTCGCAGGGTACGAGTCGCTCCCGGCCTCCACAAAGTTCACCCAGTGTGCCGTCAGGGAAATGTAGCATGCCTGGCTGAAAGCACTTGTCCATGTGTCCGTGGTTAAGTAGACCTTCCCAGTAACTGCGTTGGTCAGGGCACGTGTGATGTTACGGGACACAAGTTGGTGTAAGGCGGACACGGCAAACCTTGAAAAAACAGTGGCGGCTTGGGACTGCATAGCGCGGGACAGCCATCAGGCTGCGGAAAGCCTCAGTGTCCACAAGCCTAAATGGCAACATTTCCAGGGCCAGTAATTTGGAAAGTTTTGCATTTAGTGCTATTGCCTGAGGGTAGGTGGCTGGGTATTTGCGCTTGCGTTCAAATGCCTGGGATAAGGAAATTTGGACACTGCACTGGTACACGGAAGTGGATGTGGTCGCTGATGGTTCTTGCAAAGGTCCAGGGTGGGAGGCATCCGGCCCTGCGCCTTTGACAGGGGATTGGCCAGCACATAACACAGGGGAAGAGGAGGCAGTGGTGTGACCCGCAGACACAGATTGTGGACAAAGGTGTTCGTTTCCACTTATTACGGTGCTTGGATGCCATGTGGCGGATCATGCTGGTGGTAGTGAGCTTGCTAGTGTTCACTAGAGATGTTGCGAATATAACATTTTCCGTTCGCGAACGGCGAATGCGAATTTACGCAAATGTTCGCGAACGGGCGAACCGGGCAAACCGCAGGCGAATTTTAAAACCCACAGGGACTCTTTCTGGCCACAATAGTGATGGAAAAGTTGTTTCAAGGGGACTAACACCTGGACTGTGGCAAAACTCCCATGGAAAATTACGTAGTTGACGCAGAGTGTGGTAAGTTGAATTCTCAATGCGATTAATATAACCTGTATTAATCGCATTGCGATTACAACTTAGATCTGAGTTCCTAATGGTTGTATTGCTAGAATTGACGAATATAACAAATATAGCACTATAATCTCAATCTTCGTTATATTCTAGCAATACAACCATTAGGAACCCAGCTCTAAGTTGAATTCACAATGCGATTAATATAACCTGTATTAATCGCATTGCTATTACAACTTAGTCAAATTTGTGACACTGCAGCTTCAGAATGAATCTAAGATGGATGCTGTCCTTGCTTTTTGATAGGAGGTGGGAGGGTCTGGGAGGGAGGGTATGCTGTTTGGCTGGAATGTGTCTGCTGACTGTGAGGTACAGGGTCAAAGTTTGCTTAATGATGATGTATAGGGGCGGACCGAACATCGCATATGTTCGCCCGCCGTGGCGAACGCGAACAAGCTATGTTCGCCGGGAACTGTTCGCCGGCGAATACTTCGGGACATCTCTAGTGTTCACGCCCCTGCTTATCTTGGTATGGCACAGGTTGCAAACTACTATTCTTTTGTCGGCACTTTCCTCAAAAAGGAGCACCTACCCCTTGGCAAGGGAGATTTCCGCAAGGGGGTGCTCCGTGGAACAGTTGCGGGCCTGTTTGGTGTGGCCCGCCTTCTCCCTTTTGCCACCCCACTGCCTGTTCCAGCCTGTTGCATTGCTGCAGATCCCTCCCCCTCTGTATTGCTGTCCTCACTCGGCTTTCCACCTTCCCAGGTTGGGTCAGTGACTTCATCATCCACCACCTTCTCTTCCACTTCCTCACTCTGCTCTTCCTCCTGACTTGTTGACCTAACCACTACCTCAGTGATTGACAACTGTGTCTCATCTTCTTCATCAACCTCTTGAGACAGCAATTGCCGTTGAGTTATTGGCAACTGTGTCTCATCATCATCCACCTCATTATACAGTAATTGCCGTTCCCCACCGTCATCTTCTTGTGATTGTTGATGCTCAAAAGTTTGGGAATCAGGGCACAAGGAATGGCGCTGAAAAGAGCTCCTCAGAATATCCGAGTGTGGATCTCTTGTTTGCCCAGACTCTCCATGGTGGGAGGAAGGATGATCAGTGTGAAGATTGGGTTGAGCAGACTCTTGGCCACTGGACTTGGTGGAAGACAGGGTGGTGCTTAACTGACTGGAAGCATTATCTGCTACAATCCAACTGACCACTAGTCTGACTTCAAGAGTGGTGTCCTGTGCAGCCCTGCAAACTGGGACATGAAGCTAAGTATCATGAATGATTTGTTTTTCTTGTGCTCTGGCAGCAGGCACAGTTTCACCGCGCCCAGGGCCACGGCCTCTGCGTGCACCATCAGCATCACGGCCACTGCCACGTTCCTTACTGCTCGCCCTCTTCATATTAAATGTTATATATGATTGAAAGTCTGTCACACATACAGTAGCGTAGGATTTGGAAGTGTATGCGCAAACAAATTTAAATAGGTATTTGGGATGTGGAAACATCACACAGGAGATATTCCGTGGGTAATGTCAATACTGTCACCAGCGGCTAATGAAAAATTACAGGGAATGACACAGGTATTTGGGATGAGGAAACATTATACAGGAGAGATACTACTGGTAATGTCACTGTACGCAAAAAAGTACACTGTATGTCACAGATACATTTTTGAAGCGCACACGTTACACTGCAGATGTGGCCCTGGTAATGTAACTGTCCATAGCGGACACCATCTACAGAAAAAGGACACTGTATGTCACAGATATTTTTTGGATGCGCACACTTTACACAGGAGATGTGGAGCAACTAATGTCACTGTCCGCAGCGGACACCTCTACAGAAAAAGTACACTGTATGTCACAGATATTTTTTGGATGCGCACACCTTACACAGGAGATGTGGCGCAGTTAATGTCACTGTCCGCAGCGGACACCGTCTACGCAAAAAGTACAGTGGATGTCAGATATTTTTTGGATGCACACACTTTACACTGGAGATGTGGCACGGCTAATGTCACTGTCCACAGCGGACACCGTCTACGGAAAAAGAACACTGGATGTCACAGATATTTTTTGGATGTGGAATCTTTACACAGGAGATGTGGCGCAGCTAATGTCACTGTCTGCAGCGGACACTGTCTATGAAAACAGTACACTGGATGTCACATATTTTTTGGATGCGCACACTTTACACTGGAGATGTGGCGCAGCTAATTTCACTGTCCGCAGCGGACACCGTCTACAAAAAAGTACACTGATGTCACAGATTTCTTTGGTATGCGCACACTTTACACTGGAGGTGTGGCGCAGCTAATGTCGCTGTCTGCAGCGGCCTAACTATTGCACGCTATTTACCGCAGGATGCGCTAAAAATAGATATTGCTGCCACACACAATAGTCCTTAGAAGGACTTTTGGATATGTAAAGTTTTTGCAGCTTAGCGCAGGTTGCACTAAAAATATAGATTGCTGCTGCCACACACAATAGTCTTTAAAAAGGACTTTTGGGTCTCTGAAAAGTTTTGGTGGAAAAAATATTCTTAAATCACTCCCTACACTGTCTGTTTCTTTCTCAGCACAGCTCTCCCTGACTAAGAATAAGCCGATCATGCGTCATCGGGTGCTATATAGCACCCGATGACACTTTCCGGCCAGCCAATCACTGTAATGCCAGCTAACATGGCTACGGCATTACAGTGAGGGCAGCACTGACCTGCACGTTTATTGGCTGCGTAGCAGCCAAGAAACATGCGTGGAGGAGACTCCGGCCGAATACCGCCATGTGCTGAGCATCGAGATGCTTGATCCGAACTTGTGTTCATCCGATCATGCTCGATCATTACTAATAAGGTAGCTCTTCATACCTCAATTTTATTGTTCATATTTTTTTTTAGATTTAGAATATCATAAATGTAAATTTCTCTTAATTACCTAATTCAAGCTTGTGTTAGGTTAGATTAACAGAGTTCATGTTCTATATGTTTTATACATTGTGTTTATTTGCATCTGGTTCTTATAAGCCCCTTTAGACTGCCAGAAGTTTGGGCAGATTACCTCTAATGAGCATTCATACAAACATTCGTGATAAAAAGAAAAAGAAAACAAAACGAGCGGCACTCACCGTTGATAGGCAGGTAACTTTATTCCATGGCAGGAGGGGGGTGCAAGGGTTGCAGATAGATAATAGATAATGTGAATAAGGCACATAGTGGAAATCCCAATGTGCTGACTTTTGCTGGCCTTGAAGTAGTTAACCGCACTGAAAGAGGTGGTGACAGAGAAAGGGAGCTTCTGAGAAGAGAAACTATATGGATCCTACGCACGGATGCATTGGGTCCGCTGGGACTAAATGAAAAAATAGATATGAGCGTATTTTTGTAATGAACCACTCTTGCTTATTGTATTTTCGTATTTTGATTTGTTCTTATTGGTTTATGTATGTTCACATATGCACCTTACATCATTGAAGAGGTCCCGCCTGACTGTAATCCCTGCCCTCCCTCTTGAGAGGCCAGGTGTTGATTACTTAGTAATTAAGCATATTACTGTGATGATGCGGCTTCCTGTGCACTATAAGAAGGTGCCGTGACCTCTTCAGTGTTGGAAAGCCAGAAGAAGCGCATACACGCGCGAAACGGCTGTTGCTTATTTGCTGCTGTATCTGCAACCCTTGCACCCCCCTCCTGCCATGGAATAAAGTTACCTGCCTATCAACGGTGAGTGCCGCTCGTTTTGTTTTCTTTTTCTTTTTATCACATATGCTCACTGCAGCTACAAGCTGAGCACCTCCGTGAGGCACCACTCCTCGGCAGTCGCATCCTGATAATTTTAGGTTTGGTGTAGTGCCACTGGTTATCTGCTCTACATTTTACATGACATTCATACAAACATTCGTTAGCGATAATCTGCCCGTGTAAAAGTGTCACTGATTACCCGATGAATGAGCAAAACACTCGGTCATTGGGTAATAGAATCGTTGGTGCAGACACCTAAATCATCATTGTGCTGTGTAAACAGCATTCCGCTGCTTGCAAACAATGATTCAGTATGGGGACGAGTGATGGCATTAGCCATCGCTCATTCCTATACTGTAAAGGAGATCACTGTATGGAAATGCAGCGGTCTCCTTCACCAACAAGCAGGCGATTTTTGGGAAGGAATGCTTCCTTCCCGACTATAGTGCTCAATTGAGCAGTGTAAAAGGGCTTTTAAGCAAAAGGTAATTCCTAGTTTTATAGTGTTATTCTTGAATTTTTTAAAAAGTGATGACTGGAAAGATATCATCAGTGTCCTAAAGTTAGACAGCTTAAACCTAGACTAGGCAAGAAGAAGAGACGCCAAATTTATCAGTGTCTCATGTCGCGTGATAACTATGGTGCATCTTGCTACACATGCTAGACACTGTTCACTTCCTTACTCTACTTCTTGATACAAATATGAAGGGGTGTGAGGCAGCACTGCTACAAACCTAATCCAGGTGTGGGGCGGTATACTGTGAAACCCAGTCCAATTATAGCAATAGACGGTGGTGCTCTGCTGTTAGATGAAAAAGAGTCCAAGCAAATCAAGGTATGATGCAAAGATAAGAAACAATAGCGGCACTAACCAATTGCAGTAAAGTAACTTCTTTATTTTCACTTGAAAGATAGGTTACACAGGCTGGGACGGACATGAAGCATAAGAATACTGAGTGATCAGTTGGCGACGGCCGTTTCGCGCACTTGCGCTTCTTCTGGCCCTTAGTGCTCAATGATTGCAAGGTGTCTCGGGAATTACACTCAGTAAAAAACACGTCCGCCCCTTCTCTGCCCAAATTCAGACTGGGTGACTCTTCTTCAGTTGCCATCCCGCTTCCTCAGACCCAGTATACCGCCCCACACCTGGATTAGGTTTGCAGCAGAAACACAGAAATGAAGTGGCAATTCTGGAGGAGCTGCTCAGCCCCTCACACTGTGGCGTGTCTTTTATTGGGGGAGCAGCCCGACCGCATGTGGACCGCAATAATCAACTAACCCCAGCAAAATATGCATACAATGGAGGATGTCGACGCGGTCCACATGCACCTGCATTTATGACTTCCCAGTATAGTCAGTAGCATTTCTGTTTGGTGCATTTCCTCTCTGTGTTTCTTAGGTTTGCAGCAGTGCCGCCTCACACCCCTTCGTATTTGTATTAATTTGCTCTTTTGCTTGGAGGCAGAGCACGCTGATCACTAGCCCTCATGGGTCTGAGGAAGCCGGGATGGCAACTGAAGAAGAGTCACCCAGTCTGAATTTGGGCAAAGAAGGGGCGGACGCGTTTTTTACTGAGTGTAATTCCAGAGACACCTTGCAATCATTGAGCACTAAGGGCCAGAAGAAGCGCAAGTGCGCAAAACGGCCGTCGCCAGCTGATCACTCAGTATTCTTATGCTTCATGCCTGCCCCAGCCCATGTAACCTATCTTTCAAGTGAAAATAAAGAAGTTACGTTACTGCAATTGGTGAGTGCCGCTATTGTTTCTTATCTTTGCATCATACCTTGATTTACTCTACTTCTTGGTTTGCTTACTTTAGATCAATATTTGATTAATAATGAAATAATTTTGTTAACTGATACACCCCTTTCTAGGGTGTCCCCCACAGTAATAGTGCTATCCAAAGTCCCACCAATAGTAATCATTTTCTGACAGACTGCAATTAGTGTTAACAGTGCCCTCAATACTAATAATGCCCCAATTGTGCCCACTCAAAAGAAGTTCCCCATAGTTCCCCAGTAATAATAATTCTCATTATAATGTGTGCCAGTGCAAAAATGCCCCCTTATAATGTGTGCCAGTGCAAAACAATACCCCTTTATAATAATGTGTCCCAGTGCAAAACATGCCCCCTTAAAATGTGTTCCAATACAAAAAATGCTCTCTTCTGTGTGCCAGTACAAAAATATCCTCTCTTAGTGACCCCAGTAGGCCCAATGTCCCCATAGTGTTCCCTATAATGTATGCCAGTACGAAATGCCGCCAGTAGAAACAATGCCTCCATAGTGCTGCTTTCCAATCCCCCTCCCCACCATAGTGGCCCAGTAGCATGCCAAATAAAAAATAGTAAATAAAAAATAATAAGCTCAATTTCTTACCTTCATGTGGCTGTCAGCGATGTGACAGGCACTAGGCCTGAAGCCTATCAGAGGGTTAGGCGGGACAGGAAGACAATGCTCCCATGCCCCATAGCAACATTCAACTGTATCTCCGTCCTGAGGATACAGTTGGATACAGAGAGATGAGCCCTTCCACAATGGAAGCGCTCATTTCTTGCGGTCCTGCCACTGCCCTGACTTGTCTCTGGGTCGGTATAGGGGCCTGGTCACAACTGTCCTTTAGTTATGCGACTGTCAGCTAGGCCGCATCCACATGCAGTACAGTGTCCTTTTCATCATCACTTACTGCTTCTCCCACTTAGACTACTTCTCCTACTACTATTCCATTATGCTGCCAGTCATTAATAATTGGATGTGTGGTCTAGAAACAGCTCTGCATGTCCTACAATCCACTGGCACGCAAGCTTAGCTCCCACCTGGCCAAGTTGCTGGCGATGCAGTCATTGCCGTACCACTTAGTTTATTCTTCTGTCTTTAGGGAGCTGATAACATGCACTCAGCCTTGCTTTTTTAAATAAAAATAAATAAAAAAAACTCCCTATCTTGTATTGTCACGTAGCGGAGAAAATGGGCAGCTCTTTGCAATCCTTGTTGTACAGCAAGGTGCATGCCACCATAGACATCTGGAGCAGCTGTTATGGGAAGGGACAGTATGTCTTTCAAATCCCACAGGATTTGTGTTTTTTATGATGAGGAAGCACCATAGAAACAAGGACAGGTCCTAATGACCTCCACATTTGTGTCATCTGGTTTTCATACTAGGCGCCTATTCGCCACCTCAGCATCCTAAATCATGGATATCTTCCCTTCCACAACAGCTGCAGAGCAGATTGTCACTCCCACTCCCCCTCCCTCCTATTATTTGTGTGAATTGAAACATTGCCATGTGGTGCTACAGCTGATCGGCCTGGACAAGAGTAGCCACACAGCCAACCACTTGCTAAAGAGCATCAAGCAGCAAACATCCCACTGGTTGTTTCCCTGCCAACTTCAGTTAGGCAAGGTGCTCATAAACGTTAGCAGGAACATTGTAGTCATGCAACACTTTTTGAAAAGTACAGTGGCTTGCAGAGGGTGCTGGCTACGTCCAGGAGGCTGTCCTCGCTTTTCAGCCATTCTTATATGACAAGGAATGTCCTCCTTGACTTGCAGCGACAGCATGGTCTGCCATTGCACCACTTGATCCACGACCTTCAAAATCACTGGAATTCCACACTGAATATGCTAGACCGTCTGTACGAGCAGCGTAAAAAGGCGAATGATTGGCAGAAGACCACCTCAGCAAGGAGCAAGTGTTATTTCAAGGTCAGGCAGTGCCAGATCACTGTCACATACTCAGGGCCTTCTAAGAGGCCACCAGATCTGCCAGTAGGGAAACTGCAGCATTTTTATCTTGGAGCAAATACACATGCTCATAAAACAAGTAGTGTTGAGCGCGAATATTCGAATAGCGAATATTAATCGCGAATATCGCGACTTCGCTAATTTGCAAATATTTCGAATATAGTGCTATATATTCGCTATATCGAATATTCGTCATTTTTTAACATCTGAAAACATGATTTATCCCTGCTTCTTTCTTGTAGGTCAATAAGTCATTGGCCCACAAGCAACTTAAGCAGGAAGGAATCATGTTTTCATATGGAAAATAAAATGACGAATATTCTAAAAAACAAATATATAGCAATATAGGGAATATATTCGTTATTTAGAATATTCACATTTTTTTTCCAATCTATACAGTTGTTCGCATACTCCTCCCCGACAAGCGTCCCCAGTGACCATGGGAACGCCTGTGGGTTAGAAAATACCATCTGATCTGAGTTTTCCCTGACATCGTGAAAACTCAGATCCGATGGTATATTTAAACCCACAGGCGTTCCCATGGTGACGGGGACGCTTGTCGGGGAGGAGTATGCCAAAGTGGAATAACAGTACAGATTGAGAAAAAAAAAGACGAATATTTTAAATAACGAATATATTCGCCATATTGCTATAACTTTGTTTTTTAGAATATTCGTCATATTCTAAAACATGAAGTTATAGCAATATAGCGAATATTCGTGAAATACACATATAGACTGCAATTTAGCTAATATAGTGCTATAGTATTTTATTTATTTTTTTAATAGCGTAAATTTTTTCCAAATCTGAACTTCAGTGGATGAGAAAAAGAAGCTGTCACTGGAGGAGGAGGAGGAGGAGGAGGAGCAGGAGAAGGAGGTGTCACTTGTGGAGAAGAAAAAGGCTGATGATGATAATGATGATGACCCTAGCCACAATGACCAATCTGGTGAGAATATCAAGCTGTATGCTTGCTTGCTTATGTAATGACAGGCATATCCTTACCATCAAACAATCTGATTATCACTGGATAGACATGCTTTTAGACCTAGACTATCAAAGCAAAATGGGGGAATGTTTTCCTGTTGCTGGATGTGAAGCCAAATTGCTTTATTACCAGGAAACAAGGTGTAAGCAGCTTGCCACAGTTTTCAGCGAGCAGACACCTGCCACCCATATGTCTGAGGCCCCTCTCTGCCCCCCACCAAGTCACCCACCTCCCACCGTCTCTGTCACCACAAGCAGCAGAAGCATCTAAATCAGTCTCATAGACATGATGGAGAAATTTTTAATTTGCCTTGCCAGGCTGATGCAATTCAGCAAACGGAGACATATCGCCTGAACACATAGGTTCAGTCCTACCTGGACTCTGGCATTTTGCCAGCCCGTACCACATTCTCTGATCCTGTGGGCTTCTGGGCAGGCAAAATAAAACAGTGGCTGAAACGGATCCATTATGCTATCTCTATTCTGTCTTGTCCAGCCTCTGGTGTCATCTCAGAGAGGGTTTTCAGTGTGGATAAACAGACAAAGTTATCCTCTGCCAGTTCAGAATGCACTAGGAATGAGGATTTTCACACTCTTTCACCTGAGGCTGATGAATAGCTCTGACAGTGCCACTATCTGCCTGCCTACCATTATGTTCCATACTATATAGCTGCTGCTACCATCGTGGACTGCCACTGTTTGCCTGCCTAATATCATGTTCCATACCTTATGGCTGTTACTGCCACTTCCATTACCCCTACTACTGCTATCATTACCGCTAAACAGCCATCACTACTGCTACCACCTCTAAACAGCCACACACACATCTACTTCAGGCCACTTGGAGCGACTTTGCTTCGTGTAGAATTAATTCAGATACAAATCAAGTTTTTTAGAAAATTTGATTATTCAGACATATTTTATAAGGGTTTGACTGCCACACCAAATTATTTGGCCTCCTTCACATGAGCATTATGGATTCTTTCAGGGCCTGTTCAGGAAAAAGCTGATGGTTTTGCATACAAGTTCAGTCAGTTTTGTCTGCAATTGTGTTCAGTGTTTCAGGTTTTTCCGCACGGCTGCAATCAGTTTTTGATGTATTTTTCTAGGGCGTGAAAAAAACAGAAGAATAACAATCTACATGTCCTAGCAACCATCAATGAAAAACACATTGTATCTGGATTGCATCCGGGTGTAATCCATTTTTCACTAAAGCCCCATTCACTTCTATGGAACCAGAGCTGTATGAAAAATGCACAATATAGAATATACTGAGACTTTTCCTGAACGCAGAAATTATGCATGAAAAACTGATGCTAAGCATCACGCATTTCACCTTGACGGAAAAGTCGCTCATGTGAAAGAGGCCTTAGAGGATCTTCAAGTGAATCTAGGTTCTAATACAATAATGGACCTCAAGGTAGAGCAGGCTTTGAGCCATTTTCCACTAGGATCTATGACTTATGTGTTGATTCCATCATATTGATTATATGCCCTGCTTGTGCAGTTTATGGAGCAATTAAAATCTACTGAATAGCTGATGACACTTGAGACAACGACATTTTTGGTGGTTCCAAACTAGTATGTGCACAATGGTAAACTGGTTTAGTCCAAAATCTATGGGAATATATTCAACAAAGTCAGCAGAATTGTGTTCTTAGAAGTAAGAAGTTAGTTAAAACACAAAACACAGGAGCTAAGCTGTTTTCTATATAGACACTTCCAAGTTGGTTAAACATGTAGATGAATACATTGGACCAGTCCTATTGTATTCTTTTTTCTTTTCTTTTGATTTTTTTTTTAAATTGCACAGATGTTAGATGTTCCTAAATCTTAAGAAACAAAATTCAAAAACAAAAATATCAGTTGGTTTGTAGAGATTTGCATTACAAACGATAGACTTCTAACATGTATTATCAGAAAAGATAAAAGCTTTTTGCAAGATACAGTAGAAGATAAAAATGGCAAAATAATTCTAAACTGCAAAGAGACCATAAAATGATAGAGGCATTTGATACAAACAAATCCATTAAAAGTGTAAAGAGAGGGAAACTGTGGAAACAAGTTTTAAGTAATAGAAGAAGGTTCCGTTTTTTGGGTATAGCCATACGGTCATGTTTCCTGGTGCAGTTTTGGAAGCCAAAATAAGGAGGAAAGAAACTATACAGGGCAGATACTACTTTCTTTTTTTGAATTCATTCCTGATTTTGGCTCCAAAACCTGCATCCAGAAGCCTGACTACGTGGCCGTACCCTCAGTGTTACTGGTTGCAACCTTGCCCCTTTTCCGGTTAATTAACTAATTAACAGTCACAACCTACTAGCCACATCTCTCAAATAAATTCTCAGTTAGTGGTGAAAGGGGCAGTGTGGTTGCCAGGATAACTAGACCATGCTTAGAGGCCAGGGTGACGATGGACAGGCAGAAGTAAGCATCTGCTAATGGCAAGAAATGATATTCTAATTCTGAAAACATTTAAAAAAAAAAAAAATACTCTGTTAGGGCATTCTTAGATGTGAAAAAGGGGGTCACTAGTTTCTGGCCCGCATTACTGGTCAGAGTAAAGGTCAGTTGCGAAGAAAGCATGTCCATATAATACACAGACAGCACATTAACTTCAGTGAAAACCAATATACTGTACAATAATACTTCTATTTTCCTGTGGTGGCACTGTAGGGAAATTGAACACTTCCTGCCAGTTGCAGCTTGCCATTCTTATAAAAAGGTATTGAAACGTTGCACTTTCAGACTGTGTACTTTACTTGAAGGAATATACATATATACAGTATATGTACAGTACAGACCAAAAGTTTGGACACACCTTCTCATTCAAAGAGTTTTCTTTATTTTCATTACTATGAAGGCATCAAAACTATGAATTAACACATGTGGAATTATATACATAACAAACAAGTGTGAAACAACTGAAAATATGTCATATTCTAGGTTCTTCAAAGTAGCCACCTTTTGCTTTGATTACTGCATTTCTTAAAGTAATGATGGCCACTCGTTTTTCTTTACTTAGCTGCTTTTTTTCTTGCCATAATACAAATTCTAACAGTCTATTCAGTAGGACTATCAGCTGTGTATCATCCTGACTTCTCCTCAACGCAACTGATGGTCCCAACCCCATTTATAAGGCAAGAAATCCCACTTATTAAACCTGACAGGGCACACCTGTGAAGTGAAAACCATTTCAGGGGACTACCTCTTGAAGCTCATCAAGAGAATGCCAAGAGTGTGCAAAGCAGTAATCAAAGCAAAAGGTGGCTACTTTGAAGAACCTATAATATGACATATTTTCAGTTGTTTCACACTTGTTTGTTATGTATATAATTCCACATGTGTTAATTCATAGTTTTGATGCCTTCAGTGTGAATCTACAATTTTCATAATCATGAAAATAAAGAAAACTCTGAATGAGAAGGTGTGTCCAAACTTTTGGTCTGTACTGTGTGTGTGTGTGTATATATATATATATATATATATATATATATATATATATATATACTGTATATATTGTGGAGTTTCACTCTGGTAGACAGGATTAGCGGACACAGTATAGAGGCAACAACAAGTTCTTTGGATCAAACAGTTCAGTGTTTTATTCACACTTTATGCAAGTGACAAAACAAGCAGTCATAATCAAACAAAAAGTTACCTTGCGGTGTTGGTGGTAATTCACACCATGCGGCAATTCTGCCTCAAGGAATCCTTGAACATAGCAGCACCAACCTGTTTTCATGCCAAACAGGTAGCAAGCCTTCATCCAGACACAAGGCTCCCAGATCCCAACACGGAGACTTGGCTTCTGAGTCCAGCTGCCTATTTAAGGACAGCCAGGTGCTGTCAAAACCCGGACCGGCACTTAAAATCCGGTCCGGTATTTTACCTCACCTGGCTGTAAATCTGCCCAGCAGTAGCACATGCTTTGAGGAAAATACCTGTTTTTCCAGACAAAACCTCTCACTGTGTCACATACCCCCCCCCCCCCTTTGTTCAACCCTGAGGGGGTGAACACACGCCAGACAGTGTACCCGGGACAGGGCATCCGCGTTTCCCTGTAACCGCCCTGCCCTGTGTTCCACCGAAAACGTTAAATTTTGTAGGAAGAGAAACCATCGGGTGACCCGGGCATTTCTAACCAGGTGGAGTTTTCTCCCCAATAAATAATAGCGGAGAGATTCTAGTGCCCACTTGATAGCCAAGCACTATACCGGGTCTCGGCTTGGGTGAGCTTACGGCTGAGGAAGATAACGGGATGCTCCTGTGGTAATTCACACCATGCGGCAATTCTGCCTCAAAGAATCCTTAACCATTGCAGCACCAACCTTTTTTCATGCCAAACAGGTAGCAAGCCTTCATCCAGACACAAGGCTCCCAGATTCCAACACAGAGACCTGGCTTCTGAGCTCAGCTGCCTATTAAGGACAGCCAGGTGCTATCAAAACCCGGACTAGCACTTAAAATCCGGTCCGGTATTTGACCTCATCTGGCTGTAAATCAGCCCAGCAGCACATGCAGGAATATACCTGTTTTTCCAGACAAAACTTCTTACTGTGTCACTATATATATATATATATATATATATATATATATATATATATTTGTATTGGTGCAGAGCACAATCTTTTTACCCTGCCCTGAGCCCATTGACCAAAAAATAATAACTTTTATCCGTCTGTTAGTTAGGTGGGCGGCGGCGGCCATTTTATGCAAGCTCAGTGCACCAGCACTGCATCTGAGCTTTTGTGACATTCTAATCCAAGCTTGAAAAACTGCACTAATAATCTGGTTGTAAAAAAATCACCCTTGGCAATATACAACATCTGGTGCATTTGCAGGATTAGTCAGTGTGCAATTTTAGCTAGAAAAACAGGCGTAATTTTCAGTTTTTTTTAAAACACCCTTTTTGTGCAAAATACACTATTTTATATCCCTAGCTGCACCTGGATGTGTGAAATTCAAACGTTATATACAGCTTTCATATTCTGTTGGTAAAAAAAATCCACTTTTTTGGCAATATACAACATCTGGATTAGTCAGTGTGCAATTTAAGCTAGAAATACAGCCATAATTTTCTGGGTTTTTAAAAACACACTTTTTGGACAAAATACACCATTTTACAGCCCTTGCAGCATCAGGACGTGTAAAATTCAAGGGTTATATACTGCTGTCATATTCAGTTATTAAACAAACACCCGTTAGGGCAAAAATGTTTTATTTGGCAGCCTTTGCTGCATATGTTATTGTGAGATACACCCTTTATATATTTGGGTTATATTCAGATATTTGAAATACCGCCATTTGGTGCACAAATCTTTAATTGAGGCCTAGTGTGGGTCAGGGCGTGTGAGATACACCCTTTAAAAACAGGGGTTCTATTCAGGTATTTGAAATACAGCTATTTTGTGCACAAACCTTTAATTGCGGCCTAGTGTGGGTCACCACCAACTTCAGCACAGCCAGGGGTAAACGACAGCAGGCAGTTTTAAATCTTATCTGTTTGGGGGACAAACCCCACACCCGCAGGAGCTGTGGACGGGCCTTGAACAACAGACCGATGAGTGGTTGGTGCTAGTCAGCCTCAAGCCCGGCCTGGTGGTGTGCAATAATGGGCGAAATCTCGTAGCAGCTCTTGGACTAGACGGTTTGACGCTCATCACTTGTCTGGTGCATGTGCTGAATTTGGTGGTGCAGAGGTTCCTTAAAAATTACCCCGATATGTCAGAGCTGCTGCATAAAGTGCGGGCCGTCTGTGCGCGCTTTCCGCGTTCTCACCCTGCTGCTTCTCGTCTGTCAGCGCTGCAGCGTAACTTCGGCCTTCCCGCTAATATGCGATGTGCCTACAAGGTGGAACTCCACCTTGCACATGCTGGCCAGACTGTGCGAGTAGCTGCAGGCAATAGTGAAGTTTCAGCTGCAGCACGCACGGGTGAGTCGCTCGGCGGAACAGCACCACTTCACCACCAACGATTGTGCCTCCATGCGAGACCTGTGTTCCTTGTTGCGCTGTTTCGAGTACTCCACCAACATGGCCAGTGCCGATAATGCTGTTCTCAGAGTAACTATCCCACTTCTATGCCTCCTTGAAAAAACGCTGCTGGCGATGATAGAAGAGGATGTGGCACAGGAGGAGGAGGAGGAGGAAGAGGGATCATTTCGTAGGGTTTCCGGCCAGTCATTCCCAAGTGGCTCCGAGGGTGGGTTCCTGCACCCACAAACCCAAGGTACACAATTGTCCAGCCAGGGCACAGTTGTGGAGGATGACAAGGTGGAGGATGAAGAGGAGGAGATGGAGGAGGAGGAACAATGTTCACAGCAGGGTGGCACCCAGACCAGCTCATGGCCATCACTGGTGCGTGGCTGGGGGGATACAGAGGACACCGACTATACACCTTCCACAGAGGACAGCTTTTCATTGCCTCTGGGCAGCCTGGCACACATGAGCGATTACATCTTGCAGTGTCTCTGCAACGACCAACGAGTTGCCCACATTCTAACTTGTGCTGATTACTGGGTGGCCACGCTGCTGGATCCCCGTTACAAGGACAACGTACCGTCCTTAATTCCGTCACTGGAGCATGATCGTAAGATGAGCGAGTACAAGCGCACGCTGGTAGACGCGCTGCTGGTGGCATTCCTACCTGACAGTGGGGACACAGTGGAAGGACAAGGCGAAGGCAGAGGATGAGGAAGAGGTCGCCAACGCAGCTGGGGCACTGCCAGCACCTCAGAAGGCAGGGTTAGCATGGCCAAAATGTGGAAAAGCTTTGTCAGCACGCCACAACAACCACTACCACCAGCTGATATGGAACGTCTTAGCAGGAGGCAGCTTTTCAGCAACATGGTGGAGCAGTATGTGTGCACACGCCTACACGTACTGAATGACGGATCTGCCCCGTTCAATTTCTGGGTCTCCAAATTGGGCACATGGCCTGAGCTTGCCCTTTACGCCTTGGAGGTGCTGGCCTGCCCTGCGGACAGTGTATTATCTGAACGTGTGTTTAGCACAGCAGGGGGGCGTCATCACAGACAAGCGCAGCCGCCTGTCCACAGCCAATGTGGACAAGCTCACGTTCATTAAAATGAACCAGGCATGGATCCCACAGGACTTGTCCGTACCTTGTGCAGAATAGACATGTATACCGGCACTAACCAGCCATTGTTATACTTCAGCAAAATTGCTCATTCTTGAATTTTAGATATTTCACACTCTTTTGGAGTGTACCCTAATTTTAAAAAATTAAATTAAAATCAAAAGCCTGTGTTGGTAACCTCGTCCTCCTCCACCACCGCTTCCACCTACACCGCTACGTCCACCGCCTCCTCAAACTCCTACTCCATATGGAACTCCACCTCATAATTCAAATTGTTTTATTTTATTTGTACATATTTTATTTTATTTCATTTCACTACTTTGTCAGTTACATTTTCTGGTGAAATTCACAAATTTTTGGGTGTGAAGTACCACTGCTATACCTAGTAGACAGATAAAAAAAAAAAAATTGTCAATTACATTTTCCAGTGAAATTCACCAATTTTTGGGTGTAATATACCCCCTCCTCTACCTAGTTGACAGCTTAATAAATTTAAATAATTTTTCTTTAACATTTTCGGGTGGCAATAAGCAATTTTTTTTGTCATTGACCCCTGCTCTACCAAGTAGACAGGTTAATAAATTTCACTAATTTTTCTGTTACATTATACAATTTTAGACTTGAATAAATCCCTGCTCTGCATAGGTGACAGGGAATAAAATTTCCGAAATTCTTCTTTAATTGATGCGCGCCACCTCCTTTGATTCAATGCTTAAACTTTAACAAGTTGTACCACATTTGCACTTCAATAATTTGTCCCACAATTCCGCTTTACTCTTTTGGCCAACATTTGCGCTTCAATACTTTGTCCCACATTTCCGCTTTACTCTTTTGGCCCACATTTGGGCTTCTGTAATTTGTACCACATTTGCGCCTCCATAACTTTTCCCATAATTCCACTTTACTCTTTTGGCCCACATTTGGGCTTTTGTAATTTTTCCCAAATTTTCGCCTCAATAACTTTTCCCACAATTCCGCTTTACTCTTCTGTCCCACATTTGGGCTTCTGTAATTTGTCCCAGATTTGCGATTTAACAGCTTTTCCCACATTTCCGCTCGATCCCCCAAATTTTTTATAAATTTATCTCCCTTAAATTTGGTCTCTTTTTCTCACGCTCCCTCTGCGGCGTGGAACCCTGATTCGCCGATAACCGTGATCAACATGGTAGGCTCAGAAAAGAACATCGAAAGTTGATAGAGAAGATATCGAAATGGATGGTGGATGTCACTGGGGAACCTCTACATAGGTGACAGGAACATAAATTGAAAAAAAATCATCAATTACATTGTCAGGTGACATTTTTAAAATTTTGCCGGATAGAAACCCCTGCTCTGCATAGTTGACAGGGAATAAAATTTTAATAAATTCTTCATTAATTAATTTGCAGCACATCCTTTCATTTAATGCTTAAACTTTAAAAAGTTGTCCCACTTTTACGCTTTAATAATTTGTCCCATAATTCCACTCTATAATTTTAAATTGGAAAAAATGAATCCTCTCTTGGATGTGGTCTCTCTTTCTCACGCTCCCTCTCCGGCGTGGAATCCTGATTCCCCGCCACCCCTGATCACCATGGTAGGCGCAGAAAAGAACATTGAAAGTTGATAGAGCAGATATTAAATCGGATCGTGAACATCACGGGGACATTCAACATGGTGGGGCAGTAAATGTGCACACGCCTACACGAACTGACTGACAGGGGTCACCCCCTGCAACTTGGGTCTCCAAATTGGGCACATGGCCTGAGCTTGCCCTTTACCCCTTGGAGGTGCTGGCCTGCTCTGCAGCCAGTGTATTGTCTGAATGTGTGTTTAGCACAACTGCAGGGGGTTATTACAGGTTATATTTCCCAATGTTTTGGGGTGTACCCTAATTTAAAAAAATATAAATAAATTTAAAACCAAAAAGCAGTGTAGGCTACCTCCTCCTCCACCGCTGATTCCACATACACCGCCACATCCACCGCCTCCTCAACCTACTACTCCATATGGACCTCGTCCTCCTAGATCAAGATAATTTTTTTATTTTTACGTATGTTATTTAAAGTCATTTCCCTATCCACGTTAGTTTGCAGAGCGCTTGCCATGCTCTTAACCACATTTTGATGCCATTTGCAGCCCTCTAGCCCTTTCCATGACATTTTTACAGCCATTTTAGTGCTCCAAAGTTGACTTCAATGAGGTTCGGGGTCAAGTTCGGGTCAAGTTCTGGTCCCGAACTCGAACTTTTTTCCGAAGTTCGGCCGAACCCGTCAAACCCGAACATCCAGGTGTCCGCTCAACTCTAGTGATGACCCGTTTATTCCCAGGCATTGTTTCAGCCCACTCGATGGGGCCTTTGTCAAGCCTTGACAAAGGCCCCATCGAATGGGCTGAAACGTTGCCTGGGGGAATAAACGGGTCATCACCTTTTACCACATTTGGAGTGCTGCCTATTCTTTTTTATATATATATATATATATATATATATATATATATATATACACTGCTCAAAAAAATAAAGGGAACACAAAAATAACACATCCTAGATCTGAATTAATTAAATATTTTTCTGAAATACTTTGTTCTTTTAAATGTGCTGACAACAAAATCACACAAAAATAAAAAAATGGAAATCAAATTTTTTAACCCATGGAGGTCTGGATTTGGAGTCACACTCAAAATTAAAGTGGAAAAACACACTACAGCCTGATCCAACTTTAATGTAATGTCCTTAAAACAAGTCAAAATGAGGCTCAGTAGTGTGTGTGGCCTCCACGTGCCTGTATGACCTCCCTGCAACACCTGTGCATGCTCCTGATGAGGTGGCAGACGGTCTCCTGAGGGATCTCCTCCCAGACCTGGACTAAAGCATCTGCCAACTCCTGGACAGTCTGTGGTGCAACGTGACGTTGGTGGATAGAGCGAGACATGATGTCCCAGATGTGCTCAATTGGATTCAGGTCTGGGGAACGGGCGGGCCAGTCCATAGCATCAATGCCTTCGTCTTGCAGGAACTGCTGACACACTCCAGCCACATGAGGTCTAGCATTGTCTTGCATTAGGAGGAACCCAGGGCCAACCGCACCAGCATATGGTCCCACAAGGGGTCTGAGGATCTCATCTCGGTACCTAATGGCAGTCAGGCTACCTCTGGCGAGCACATGGAGGGCTGTGCGGCCCTCCAAAGAAGTGCCACCCCACACCATTACTGACCCAATGCCAAACCGGTCATGCTAGAGGATGTTGCAGGCAGTAGAACGTTCTCCACGGCATCTCCAGACTCACATGTGCTCAGTGTGAACCTGCTTTCATCTGTGAAGAGCACAGGGCGCCAGTGGCGAATTTGCCAATCTTGGTGTTCTCTGGCAGATGCCAAACGTCCTGCACGGTGTTGGGCTGTAAGCACAACCCTCACCTGTGGACGTCGGGCCCTCATATCACCCACATGGAGTCTGTTTCTGACCGTTTGAGTAGACTCATGCACATTTGTGGCCTGCTGGAGGTCATTTTGCAGGGCTCTGGCAGTGCTCCTCCTGTTCCTCCTTGCACAAAGGCGGAGGTAGCGGTCCTGCTGCTGGGTTGTTGCCCTCCTACGGCCTCCTCCACGTCTCCTGATGTACTGGCCTGTCTCCTGGTAGCACCTCCATGCTCTGGACACTACGCTGACAGACACAGCAAACCTTCTTGCCACAGCTCGCATTGATGTGCCATACTGGAGAAGCTGCACTACCTGAGCCACTTGTGTGGGTTGTAGACTCCGTCTCATGCTACCACTAGAGTGAAAGCACCGCCAGCATTAAAAAGTGACCAAAACATCAGCCAGGAAGCATAGGAACTGAGAAGTGGTCTGTGGTTACCACCTGCAGAACCACTCATTTATTGGGGGTGTCTTGCTAATTGCCTATAATTTCCACCTATTGTCTATCCCATTTGCACAACAGCATGTGAAATTCATTGTCACTCAGTGTTGCTTCCTAAGTGGACAGTTTGATTTCACAGAAGTGTGATTAACTTGGAGTTACATTGTGTTGTTTAAGTGTTCCCTTTATTTTTTTGAGAAGTGTGTGTATATATATATATATATATATATATATATATATATATACAGTATACAGTACAGACCAAAAGTTTGGACACACCTTCTCATTTAAAGAGTTTTCTCTTGTAGATTCACACTGAAGGCATCAAAACTATGAATTAACACATGTGGAATTATATACTTAACAAACAAGTGTGAAACAACTGAAAATATGTCATATTCTAGGTTCTTCAAAGTAGCCACCTTTTGCTTTGATTACTGCTTTGCACACTCTTGGCATTCTCTTGATGAGCTTCAAGAGGTAGTCCCCTGAAATGGTTTTCACTTCACAGGTGTGCCCTGTCAGGTTTAATAAGTGGGATTTCTTGCCTTATAAATGGGGTTGGGACCATCAGTTGCGTTAAGGAGAAGTCAGGTGGATACACAGCTGATAGTCCTACTGAATAGACTGTTAGAATTTGTTTTATGGCAAAAAAAAAAACAGCTAAGTAAAGAAAAACGAGTGGCCATCATTACTTTAAGAAATTAAGCTCAGTCAGTCAGCCTAAAAATTGGGAAAACTTTGAAAGTAAGGGCTATTTGACCATGAAGGAAAGTGATGGGGTGCTGCGCCAGATGACCTGGCCTCCACAGTCACCGGACCTGAACCCAATCGAGATGGTTTGGGGTGAGCTGGACCGCAGAGTGAAGGCAAAAGGGCCAACAAGTGCTAAGCATCTCTGGGAACTCCTTCAAGACTGTTGGAAGACCATTTCAGGGGACTACCTCTTGAAGCTCATCAAGAGAATGCCAAGAGTGTGCAAAGCAGTAATCAAAGCAAAAAGGTGGCTACTTTGAAGAACTTAGAATATGACATATTTTCAGTTGTTTCACACTTGTTTGTTATGTATATAATTCCACATGTGTTAATTCATTGTTTTGATGCCTTCATAGTCATGAAAATAAAAAAAACTCTTTGAATGAGAAGGTGTGTCCAAACTTTTGGTCTGTACTGTATATATATATATATATATACACTGCTCAAAAAAATAAAGGGAACACTTAAAAAACACAATGTAACTCCAAGTCAATCACACTTCTGTGAAATCAAA
This sequence comes from Bufo bufo, assembly GCF_905171765.1. Classification (NCBI taxonomy): domain Eukaryota; kingdom Metazoa; phylum Chordata; class Amphibia; order Anura; family Bufonidae; genus Bufo; species Bufo bufo. The sequence goes on from NC_053389.1 coordinate 285,387,359, forward strand.
CTGTCCACTTAGGAAGCAACACTGAGTGACAATCAATTTCACATGCTGTTGTGCAAATGGTATAGACAACAGGTGGAAATTATAGGCAATTAGCAAGACACCCCCAATAAAGGAGTGGTTCTGCAGGTGGTGACCACAGACCACTTCTCAGTTCCTATGCTTCCTGGCTGATGTTTTGGTCACTTTTGAATGCTGGCGGTGCTTTCACTCTAGTGGTAGCATGAGACGGAGTCTACAACCCACACAAGTGGCTCAGGTAGTGCAGCTTATCCAGTATGGCACATCAATGCGAGCTGTGGCAAGAAGGTTTGCTGTGTCTGTCAGCGTAGTGTCCAGAGATTGGAGGCGCTACCAGGATACAGGCCAGTACATCAGGAGACGTGGAGGAGGCCGTAGGAGGGCAACAACCCAGCAGCAAGACCGCTACCTCCGCCTTTGTGCAAGGAGGAACAGGAGGAACACTGCCAGAGCCCTGCAAAATGACCTCTAGCAGGCCACAAATGTGCATGTGTCTGCTCAAATGGTCAGAAACAGAGGGTGACTCCATGAGGGTGATATGAGGGCCCGACGTCCACAGGTGGGGGTTGTGCTTACTGCCCAACACTGTGCAGGATGTTTGGCATTTGCCAGAGAACACCAAGATTGGCAAATTCGCCACTGGCGCCCTGTGCTCTTCACAGATGAAAGCAGGTTCACACTGAGCACATGTCACAGACGTGACAGAGTCTGGAGACGCCGTGGAGAACGTTCTGCTGCCTGCAACATCCTCCAGCATGACCGGTTTGGCATTGGGTCAGTAATGGTGTGGGGTGGCATTTCTTTGGAGGGCCGCACAGCCCTCCATGTGCTCGCCAGAGGTAGCCTGACTGCCATTAGATACCGAGATGAGATCCTCAGACCCCTTGTGAGACCATATGCTGGTGCGGTTGGCCCTGGGTTCCTCCTAATGCAAGAAAATGCTAGACCTCATGTGGCTGGAGTGTGTCAGCAGTTCCTGCAAGACGAAGGCATTGATGCTATGGACTGGCCCGCCCGTTCCCCAGACCTGAATCCAATTGAGCACATCTGGGACATCATGTCTCGCTCTATCCACCAACATCACGTTGCACCACAGACTGTCCAGGAGTTGGCAGATGCTTTAGTCCAGGTCTGGGAGGAGATCCCTCAGGAGACCGTCCACCACCTCATCAGGAGCATGCACAGGCATTGTAGGGAGGTTATACAGGCACGTGGAGGCCACACACACTACTGAGCCTCATTTTGACTTGTTTTAAGGACATTACATCAAAGTTGGATCAGCCTGTAGTGTGTTTTTCCACTTTAATTTTGAGTGTGACTCCAAATCCAGACCTCCATGGGTTGAAAAATTTTATTTTTATTTTTTAATTTTTGTGTGATTTTGTTGTCAGCGCATTCAACTATGTAAAGAACAAAGTATTTCATAAGAATATTTAATTAACTCAGATCTAGGATGTGTTATTTTTGTGTTCCCTTTATTTTTTTGAGCAGTGTATATACACTCACCTAAAGAATTATTAGGAACACCTGTTCTATTTCTCATTTATGCAATTATCTAGTCAACCAATCACATGGCAGTTGCTTCAATGCATTTAGGGGTGTGGTCCTGGTCAAGACAATCTCCTGAACTCCAAACTGAATGTCAGAATGGGAAAGAAAGGTGATTTAAGCAATTTTGAGCGTGGCATGGTTGTTGGTGCCAGACGGGCCGGTCTGAGTATTTCACAATCTGCTCAGTCACTGGGATTTTCACGCACAACCATTTCTAGGGTTTACAAAGAATGGTGTGAAAAGGAAAAAACATCCAGTATGCGGCTGTCCTGTGGGCAAAAATGCCTTGTGGATGCTAGAGGTCAGAGGAGAATTGGCCGACTGATTCAAGCTGATAGAAGAGCAACGTTGACTGAAATAACCACTCGTTACAACCGAGGTATGCAGCAAAGCATTTGTGAAGCCACAACACGCACAACCTTGAGGCGGATGGGCTACAACAGCAGAAGACCCCACCGGGTACCACTCATCTCCACTACAAATAGGAAAAAGAGGCTACAATTTGCACAAGCTTACCAAAATTGGACTGTTGAAGACTGTAAAAATGTTGCCTGGTCTGATGAGTCTCGATTTCTGTTGAGACATTCAAATGGTAGAGTCCGAATTTGGTGTAAACAGAATGAGAACATGTATCCATCCTCTGATGGCTACTTCCAGCAGGATAATGCACCATGTCACAAAGCTCGAATCATTTCAAATTGGTTTCTTGAACATGACAATGAGTTCACTGTACTAAAATGGCCCCCACAGTCACCAGATCTCAACCCAATAGAGCATCTTTGGGATGTGGTGGAACGGGAGCTTCGTGCCCTGGATGTGCATCCCTCAAATCTCCATCAACTGCAAGATGCTATCCTATCAATATGGGCCAACATTTCTAAAGAATGCTATCAGCACCTTGTTGAATCAATGCCACGTAGAATTAAGGCAGTTCTGGAGGCAAAAGGGGGTCCAACACCGTATTAGTATGGTGTTCCTAATAATTCTTTAGGTGAGTGTATATTTAGTACCAAAGTTTTAGGCAGGTGTGGAAAAAATGCTTCAGGGTAAGAATGCTTGCAAAAATAGAAGTGTTAATAGTTTATTTGTAACAATTATCAAAATGCAAAGTGAATGAACAAAAGAAAAATCTAAATCAAATTAATATTTGGTGTGACTACCTTTTGCCTGCAAAACAGCATCAGTTCTTCTAGATATACGTGCACAGTTTTTGATGGAACTCGGCAGGGAGGTTGTTCTAAACATCTTGGAGCACTAACCACTGAATTTCTGTGGATGTAGGGTTGCTCAATCCTCTGTCTCTCCATGTAATCCCAAAGACACTGAAAGATAGTGAGATCAGGGCCCTGTGGACGATATATCCCAACTTCCAGAACTTCTTGTTCTTCTTCTTCTTTAAGTTGAAGAGAGTTCTCAATGATATTGACTGTATGTTTGGGGTCATCATTATGCAGAATAAATTCAAATTTAAACTATTATCACTTCTATTTTTTGAAAGCATGCTTACTTTGCAGCATTCCACAATCTTTACATAGTACTGTGTGTGTGTGTGTGTGTGTGTGTATATATATATATATATATATATATATATATATATACATACATACACACAGTGGGATGGGAAAGTTTGGGCAACCTTGTTAATCGTCATGATTTTCCTGTATAAATCGTTGGTTGTTACGATAAAAAATGTCAGTTAAATATATCATATAGGAGACACACACAGTGATATTTGAGAAGAGAAATGAAGTTTATTGGATTTACAGAAAGTGTGCTATAATTGTTTAAACAAAATTAGGCAGGTGCATAAATTTGGGCACCACAAAAAAGAAATTAAATCAATATTTAGTAGATCCTCCTTTTGCAGAAATTACAGCCTCTAAACCAGGGATGCACAACCTTTCCTGGTTGGGGACCACATTGCCAGACTGAACCAATGACGAGGGCCGAAATTAAAATTTAAAGGTGTATTAAAAACTGAAATATTGTACTTATGGCATATTGAACACACATTATATACCATTAATGTCTAGTTACACTTCCAGGACTCCCATCTAATGGGAGAAATACATGAAAAATACATGCGAGCAGCCCCAAGAAATAGGAATACATGTCTGTTACCAGAAGGTTGGGGGCCGCACAGAATGGTATCAAGGGCCGCATGTGGCCCCCGAGCCGCAGATTGTGCACCCCTGCTCTAAACGCTTCCTGTAGGTTCCAATGAGAGTCTGGATTCTGGTTGAAGGTATTTTGGACCATTCCTCTTTACAAAACATCTAGTTCATTCAGGTTTGATGGCTTCTGAGCATGGACAGCTCTCTTTAAGTCACACCACAGATTTTCAATTATATTCAGGTCTGGGGACTAAGATGGCCATTCCATAACGTTGTACTTGTTCCTCTGCATAAATGCCTTAGTGGATTTTGAACAGTGTTTAGGGTCGTTGTCTTGTTGAAAGATCCAGCCCCAGCACAGCTTCAGCTTTGTCACTGATTCCTGGACATTGGTCTCCAGAATCTGCTGATACTGAGTGGAATCCATGCGTCCCTCAACTTTGACAAGATTCCCAGTCCCTGCACTGGCCACACAGCCCCACAGCATGATGGAACCACCACCATATTTTACTGTAGGTAGCAGGTGTTTTTCTTGGAATGCTGTGTTCTTTTTTCTCCATGCATAACGCCCCTTGTTCTGGCCAAATAACTCAATTTTAGTTTCACCAGTCCACAGCACCTTTTCCAAAATGAAGCTGGCTTGTCCAAATGTGCTTTAGCCCACCTCAAGTGGCACTTTTTGTGCTGTGGGCGGAGAAAAGGCTTCCTCTGCATCACTCTCGCATACAGCATGTAAAGTGCGTGAATGGTTGAACGATGCACCTGATGTTGACCTGATGTTGTAGGTCTTTGGTGCTGGTCTGTGGGTTGACTCTGACTGTTCTCACCATTCGTCGCTTCTGTCTATCCAAGATTTTTCTTGGTCTGCCACTTCGAGCCTTAACTTGAACTGAGCCTGTGGTCTTCCATTTCCTCAATATTTTCCTAACTGTGGAAACAGACAGCTGAAATCTCTGAGACAGCTTTCTGTATCCTTCACCTAAACCATGATGGTGAACAATCTTTGTCTTCAGGTCATTTGAGAGTTGTTTTAAGACCAACATGTTGCTACTCTTCAGAGAAAATTAAAAGAGGAGGGAAACTTACAATTGACCCCCTTAATTACTCTTTATCATAATTGGATTCACCTGAGCTTACCAAGCCAATTTGAGTTCCAATAATTGGCTTGGTAGGGGAAGTACCTTAAGGCAGGGAATTCTCCGTACCTTTAGGCAGGCGGCTGGCAGTAGGTCTGTGCACCGCACTTACTGGCATCCTTCCCAGTCAGTCTTACCCCCTGGTTCTACTACGTTATATATTTATATACCTATAGATATAGTAGAGACTGGGTCCTGCACTGGAAACAGGATTATGGTGTTAATGTAATACTCTTTGCATAATGGCGGACTGTCGTCTACTATTACATGGGAAGCAAGAACCAGCTTATCATGTAATAGGTATTCATAGTAGTAACCTAAAATGTATAAGATACGATGGTGTTTTAAATTTTCTGCATTCTTCTGAGAAGCACCTATAGAGGCATTAGAGGATTTTCAACCGTGATCTTCAGGGTGCAATCCTCACCATAGAATGTAACAGTAACTAAATGTATAAGATTCAATGGTGTTTAAATTTTCAGAAGCTTTCAGAATTTTCAGGGTCAGCCATATTGTGAGCCCTTGTTTCCATGCTATTTGGTTGTGCCTGGCGCTACTGCAGGTGGCATATGACTTAAAAAAATTAAAAAATTAAAAAAAACAACTCTACGTGTCTTTGTTTTTCTGTTATCAGGTGCTAGGGTCTGTGGTCCCATGAAGCAGAAGCTTCAGGCCCATATTCGCAGACGTCTATTTTCAAGCTGTCAAGTGGTACGTCCAGGTTTTATTGGCATTTGCCAGTTATCTCACGCTTGCTGGTACGACAATGTCGCCGTGATAGAGTGTTGCATACAGGCATTTCTGGATCCATGTTAGTGTGTGTCTCCACCGGGTACGTCCAGGCGTGTCATTTGTCCTCGTTACACGTACACCTGAAGCGTTCAGGTGTCCGTCATGTCCTACATTTGCCCAGACTGGGGGCATTTCTGTTCAGTGTTGCACGTCCGCCTGAAGCGTTCAGGAGTCCTTTCACGTTTGCCATCCATGATGGCATGTTGTCCTACCTGGTACGTCCAGGTCGTCGTGGTCGTCAGTCTTCGTTGCTGTGGCGAAACCAACCTCGCCACTGGGTGCTGGAGAAGCCTGGTTGCCAGCCTCTTGCCCCAGGATTATGGGCCCTCTCATCGGCCCATGCTAAACTTAAACCCCATGGCGATTTGACTGTGTTTGTGGCATCTGAGCACTGTTTGGATATATTGAGCGCTCAGATCCAAGCTATCTGGGAATATGTTAAATGTCTATGTTACTGTAATGGTTGGGACATTGTATATTTGAATAGTCTGTCCTATTGTCTCCACGTGTGTATTGGCGATTTCCCTTTGTCCTGAGAGATAATTGAATTACTCCTCGGTTGTCTCCAGGACAGAAGACATTGTGTATTCTCCTGCCTGTGATAATTACATCAACCCATTGTGTAAGGTAATTGTATCAAAGGGAGAGGGGAGGATTTTGTGTGGGAGTGTTTTACTGTATTGTACATGTTTATTGGTTGTTTTTACAAAACCCTGTGGGTGGTACTAATGTGTACCAATGTTATATAAAAACAATAAAGACACAGCTCTGGGTGACCACTGCTTGACCCACAACACGGAGCCCCGTCTCGTTCTTGGGGGGATTCACTGTATGCTGTTAGAGACTGATTGCTCGGAGTGTAAGCCGATTGGGTGCGTTTCCTATACGTCTGCTTGCAGCTATTCGTGAGGTTCCGTTCGCGAGTTTGGAGCATTGCCTTGTATGCTGTAACAGTTGCCTGTCCGCCTGAAGTGTTCAGGCATCCTGTCACGTCTGCCACCCGCGGTGGCATGTTGTCCTGCCTGGTACCTCCAGGTCGTTGAGTTCGCCAGTCCTCGTTGCACGTCCGCCTGAAGCGTTCAGGCATCCTGTCACGTCTGCCACCCGCGGTGGCATGTTGTCCTGCCTGGTACATCCAGGTCGTTGAGTTCGTCAGTCCTCGTTGTACGTCCGCCTGAAGCGTTCAGGCATCCTGTCACGTCTGCCACCCGCGGTGGCATGTTGTCCTGCCTGGTACGTCCAGGTCGTTGAGTTCATCAGTCCTCGTTGCACGTCCGCCTGAAGCGGTCAGGCACGTCTGCCACCCTTGTATGGCAGGTTGTCCTGCCTGGCATGTCCAGGTCATTGTGTCTCGGCTGTCTAATATATATATATATATATATATATATATATAAAAAATATATAAAAATAAATATAGATAGACACACAATTGGTGGGGTGCCCGCTGGTCTGTTCACTTCTAATATGCGTGTCGCCAATATACGTTCCGGTCAGGCAGGTAATTATGTTCCTCATAATCTCTTCTTCACGCGCCGGCAACATTTAGGTGGCACCGATTATCTCCAGGCTTCGTGAAGCAGATCCACCATCCCCTTCAGATCATTTGTGTCAACTTCCACGGTACCTGATCCAGTCACGTCCTCAGTCATACCCAGGTACGTTTTTCAGCGTGTCACCCTCCACTTTTCCTGGGTCGGCCCACCTCACCCCTGGTGGTGGCCCCCCCGCATCCCTCCCCCTTCACCAGGGTTTTTCCGTGGTATGCGTCCTGGGCTCTTCACGGTCTCCCATCTACAGGGCCTTTCTCGTAACTAGGGTTTTCAGTCCTCAAGTGGTTACCGGTCCACGGCTCTTCAGTCGGTGCGGGCGACATGTCTCAAGCTTCAGACATAGAAGACTCATCGTCCATCCCAAAGTCTCAAATATCCGGGCAGATGGGCCATAGATCCCTCAGGAATTGGACTGTTCCAAAGCTGGTCGCAGAGTTAAACAGAAGGGGCATCAGCCACCCGGCATCGGCCAGAAAGGCAGAGATTTATAGACTTTTAGTATTTAATCTGGGACCTTCCGTAGATCAAACGGTGCTACTCTCTATTCAAAATTCATTGGCACAGCTGCGCTCCACGATGGAAAGTCTGGCTACTTCGGTAGCAGACATCCAGGCCAGGGTCATGGAGCTCGAATCCAGGGCACCCGCCGCCTCGCAGCCAGTGGCACCCCCCCCTGGCCTCAGTCATGTTCCCCAGGTATGTCCCTCCCTCCTCCGGCCATTGCCCCTGCCCACTTCGTGGCAGAAAATATCAGGAAGGACATATTGGCAGGGAAAGACGTCAACCTGGCGTCAATTCTCATAGCATCTCACAATGCTAATGAGAACAAAACGATCGATTGCGGCGAGGTCTCAGTGGTATTAAAATCCAAAGATGCCCGCTTCAATCGGAAGCTTTCCAAACCCGAATTTGTGCTAGCTTTTAGTCTTTACAGGCAGGTCATCTTCTCTGCTCAGCCGGATAGGAGGGAAGAGCTTGACTCGTATCTCTACCGGGTCACCGACTTAGGCCACAAGTATGGCGGCACTGCCTTCTACGATTATCATTGTTCCTTCACGGCCAAGGCAGCAGCCGCCCTGGCGCAATTCCAGTTTTCCACAAATTGGGCTAATCTCTACATGGAGCTCTTCTGCAGACATTTTGCAGGTCTCCGAGCCCCCATTTGTGGTTCTTGTCAGTCCATCTTTCATTCTACCAAATGGTGCCTCAATGCAGCTGTTTCCCAACCAGATAGAGCCCTTCCTGGCCTGTCTGGGGTCCCCAGGGGCACTGCCCTCATGGATAAGTTTGGTAGACCTATTGTCTATTTGGGAAAAAGTCAGATATGCAACAATTTCAATTTCGGTCACTGCTTGTTCAGCGGCTGCAGGCCCCTTCATGTTTGCACAGTCTGCTTCCGTCCTCACCCCATGTCCACATGTCCCAAGAGATCCTCCAAGCAGCTATGACTATGTGAACCGAGAGCAAGGCAGGTGGTTTGACTCCGCAACCAGAAAAGAGTGCGTACGCAGAAGTCAAGATTAATAAAATTGCATTTACTATTAATTAATAAAAGCAGGTTAACAATGCAGTTACAAAGGTAAAGACAAGCAAAATATTCAAAACAGTATAAACAATACAAGTTAAACACTGCAACAATTTTCACCTTTGCTGTGTCCGTATTTGCAGTGCGGACACTAAGAAAGAATAGTCCCAGAAACTATCCCTAACTGACCCTAACGTTCAAGCGGGTGCGCACCCCCCCTTATCCCAGTGGTCCAAGTGGACCGCTTACAGTTTGTGGAAGTGCACGGTGGGGCCCGATGCCGTCCTTTTCTTTAATCAGCGCAGGATCCGCAACAAAGAAGTCCTCCTCAGCAGGCCGGAAAACCAGTTGAATATAATCCAGGATTATTACAGTTACTGTCCGATACCTCCACAGCACTGTGAGTCTCTTTACTGTTTGGAACAATCCACACAGCCCAATGTCAGCTCCACAGGTTAGTTGCTGCACACAGTCCTTTTAACTTGGCTTCACTAAATGCATGGTCTCTTTGTACTCCATCCGTCTCTAGACCGAAGTTCACACAGCTTGGCTGTACAGGAATGTCCTTTAGTATTTCCACACACGTCTTACACAACACAGCGTCTTACACAACACAGAACTTGTTTTCTATCTTGCCAATATGGCGGCAGCTGCAGTTCCAGTCCCTCTTCCTCCTTCTTCTTGCTCACACTGAGGCAGGGTGACATCATAAGGGGCGTGTCACTTCAACACTTAGCTGCTGCCTTAAAGGACCAGTATCACATTAATACAATTTCTCTATGGTAACCTCCAATGCAAATTGGTCCTATGCTGCCATCTACTGACCAAACAAATACTGCAGGCATTTTACATTAAATTTTAACACAGTTTACCAGGATAATGAAACTTAGAGACATTACATGACTGTTTCTTACAACTAACCGACATCAATGTGGACCTCCTCGAAGCCCTTCTGAGGGACCTCCACGATCAGCAGTTTGTAGTTCAATTGTTGACAGGTCTTTCGTATGGTTTCCATACGGGGTTGGTGGACCTCCCTCAGTCCAACTAGGAGTGTGATAACCTTCTTTCCGCAAAACGGGATCCAGAGGCAGTGCAGGCATCGATTGACTCAGAGTTGAACAAAGGGTTCCTCATCGGCCCCCCTCGATTCCTTCCCTATCGGTGTTGTGGCTAAAAAAGATTCAAATAAAAAAAGGCTAATTTATGACCTCTCGGCTCCACATTCTTCCATCGTGCCCAGCATTAACTCCCTCATACCATCAGAAGAATTCACAATGAAGTACTCTTCCATCGACGAAGCCATACAGTTCATATTCAGGGCGGGCAGGGGAGCTTGGTAGAGTTGAGCGAACACCTGGATGTTCGGGTTCGAGAAGTTCGGCCGAACTTCACGGAAATGTTCGGGTTCGGGATCCGAACCCGATCCGAACTTCGTCCCGAACCCGAACCCCATTGAAGTCAATGGGGACCCGAACTTTTGGGCACTAAAAAGGCTGTAAAACAGCCCAGGAAAGAGCTAGAGGGCTGCAAAAGGCAGCAACATGTAGGTAAATCCCCTGCAAACAAATGTGGATAGGGAAATGAATTAAAATTAAAATTTAAAAAATAAAAATGAACCAATATCAATTGGACAGAGGTCCCATAGCAGAGAATCTGGCTTCACGTCAGCAGAGAATCAGTCTCTTCATGCCATAGCAAAGAATCTGGCTTCATGTCAGCAGAGAATCAGTCTCTTCATGCCATAGCAGAGAATCTGGCTTCATGTCAGCGCAGAATCAGTCTTCATGTCATAGCAGAGAATCAGGCTTCACGTCACCCACCACTGGAACAGGCCACTGTCACACATTTAGGCCCCGGCACCCAGACAGAGGAGAGCGGTCCCGTAACAGAGAATCTGGCCTTATGTCAGCGCAGAATCTGTCTTCATGTCATAGCAGAGAATCAGGCTTCACGTCACCCACTGTCACACATTTAGGCCCAGGCACCCAGGCAGAGGAGAGAGGTCCCGTAACAGAGAATCTGGCCTTATGTCAGCGCAGAATCTGTATTCATGTCATAGCAGAGAATCAGGCTTCACGTCAACCACCACTGGAACAGGCCACTGTCACACATTTAGGCCCAGGCACCCAGGCAGAGGAGAGAGGTCCCGTAACAGAGAATCTGGCCTTATGTCAGCGCAGAATCTGTCTTCATGTCATAGCAGAGAATCAGGCTTCACGTCACCCACCACTGGAACAGGCCACTGTCACACATTTAGGCCCAGGCACCCAGGCAGAGGAGAGAGGTCCCGTAACAGAGAATCTGGCCTTATGTCAGAGCAGAATCTGTCTTCATGTCATAGCAGAGAATCAGGCTTCATGTCACCCACCACTGGAACAGGCCACTGTCACACATTTAGGCCCAGGCAGAGGAGAGAGGTCCCGTAACAGAGAATCTGGCCTTATGTCAGCGCAGAATCTGTCTTCATGTCATAGCAGAGAATCAGGCTTCACGTCACCCACCACTGGAACAGGCCACTGTCACACATTTAGGCCCAGGCAGAGGAGAGAGGTCCCGTAACAGAAAATCTGGCCTTATGTCAGCGCAGAATCAGTCTTCATGTCATAGCAGAGAATCAGGCTTCACGTCACCCACCACTGGAACAGGCCACTGTCACACATTTAGGCCCAGGCACCCAGGCAGAGGAGAGAGGTCCCGTAACAGAGAATCTGGCCTTATGTCAGAGCAGAATCTGTCTTGATGTCATAGCAGAGAATCAGGCTTCATGTCACCCACCACTGGAACAGGCCACTGTCACACATTTAGGCCCAGGCAGAGGAGAGAGGTCCCGTAACAGAGAATCTGGCCTTATGTCAGCGCAGAATCTGTCTTCATGTCATAGCAGAGAATCAGGCTTCACGTCACCCACCACTGGAACAGGCCACTGTCACACATTTAGGCCCAGGCAGAGGAGAGAGGTCCCGTAACAGAGAATCTGGCCTTATGTCAGCGCAGAATCTGTCTTCATGTCATAGCAGAGAATCAGGCTTCACGTCACCCGCCACTGGAACAGGCCACTGTCACACATTTAGGCCCAGGCAGAGGAGAGAGGTCCCGTAACAGAGAATCTGGCCTTATGTCAGCGCAGAATCAGTCTTCATGTCATAGCAGAGAATCAGGCTTCACGTCACCCACCACTGGAACAGGCCACTGTCACACATTTAGGCCCAGGCACCAAGTCAGTGGTGTAGTACAGTCGATATGAACCACATAAGTTTCACCAAATATCCAGTCTGCAGGTTTGCAATAGGGTCATACCAATATACAGGAGCTGCAGCAATGATCACTTGTTAAATATAGTTCCATATATTCATAAGCTGTTAGCAGAGAGTCAGGACATGCTAAATAAACCTCTTCAAATGTGCTATTAGATAACTGAGGAACAGTGGACTCTTCCAGAAAGCCCCCTGTGTATTCTGCTACTTGGTTTGGTCTCCTCAGTGCAGACATTTACTGTGAAGGAGGTAGGATCTCTGTCTAAGTTCTCTAAAGCTAAAGTTCATTTATCTATTGTAAAAAGTTATAATATATACCCATAATAGTTCTGTAGAATGTAAAGAGGTGACTGTATGTTTTTTAGCAGCCTTTAAACCCTGCAGCACATGCTAGGCTGAGTAGATGATGTACAGTTAAAGAGACATGTGTTCTTCCTAAAATGGCTGCAAGACATGCTGTATTCCAGGTCACCCTGCTGCAATATCTTTGTAAATGATTTTCTCTTGTTCATTTTTCTGTATGCTTTGTTATATCCTGTAACATGTATGTGGGAATGTAATATAATGACTGCCTGTTATGATATAGGTGGGCTGGTGACCTGGCTGTATACCACATAGTGGCAGTGTTTCCCTGTTGTATTACAGGCTCCAGCCAAGTGCACTACACCTCAATAAAGCTTTAAACCACAGAAGACCTGAGTGTCGTCCCTTAGAGTCCACTTAGAGTTTATGCCTGGAGGAGCTGGTGACCGAGTGAGTGTGAAAGCTGGAGGTGTCGCAGAAGGTGCAAGGAAAAGAGGGTTACATTTGGTGCCGTGACTCGGATGTCATCATTCTGCTCAAAGTGACCAGTGAAAATACCTAAAGTCACCAGTGTGTGAGTTCTGAGGTGATTGTGCGACGGCGGAGCTGCTAGGCGGCAGATTGACCTTATTAGCGGTTTATATCCTCTCAGGAATAGAAGATGAGTGGACGAGCCAGAGCCCGCGGAAGAGCACGTGCCAGGGGGCAGCCCAGCCAAGGAAAGCCTGGACAGGAGCAAGAGGCTCAAGAACCTAGACGCATTGAAAGACCCCAGCAGCCACCAGCCGAGCCTTTGCTTGTGGGAAGAGGGCGCCAGAGAGGCCCGCCAGTAGTGGAGAGACCTCCGACTGATGTTCTGCAGCTTTCAGCTGGATTTCAGGACATATCCCTCGGAGAACGGGGTGGCCGCAGGCGTGACTTTGGAGTCTCTCTTGGAGTGAACACCCGGCAGACCATTGAATAGAAATGTGAGACCTGTTTTTTTTTTGCACTGTGTGACAGGTTAAGGTTTAATCACAGAATCAGACTTCTATCTGCACGGTAGCGTGTGTCTTAGGTTTTTCTGAATGACACTATCAGTACCTTCAATGTAAGATATCCTTTTTGGGATAGATTTCAAGTAGGCCTCAAATACCAGAAACTAGTTATTTTTAGAATGGCAAATTTGGGAATGCCTTTTCAACCCAGAACAAAAAGTCTGCTTTGACGGTCACTACAAATAACTTGACCAGCTAAAACTGTGCAGATTTGGTTGAATAGAGATGTGAGACCTGTTTTTTTTTGCGCTGTGTGACAGTTATAGGTTTAATCACAGAATGACACTTCTATCAGCACGCTAGCGTGTGTCTTAGGTTTTTCTGAATGACACTATCAATAACTTCAATGTAAGATTTTCTTTTTGGGATAGATTTCAAGTAGGCCTCAAATACCACAAACTAGTTATTTTCAGAATGGCAAATTTGGGAATGCTTTTTCAACCCAGAACAAAAAGTCTGCTTTTACGGTCACTACAAATAACTTGACCAGCTAAAACTGAGCAGATTTGGTTGAATAGAGATGTGAGACCTGGTTTTTTTTGCGCTGTGTGACAGTTATAGGTTTAATCACAGAATGACACTTCTATCAGCACGCTAGCGTGTGTCTTAGGTTTTTCTGAATGACACTATCAATAACTTCAATGTAAGATTTTCTTTTTGGGATAGATTTCAAGTAGGCCTGAAATACCACAAACTAGTTATTTTCAGAATGGCAAATTTTGGAATGCTTTTTCAACCCAGAACAAAAAGTCTGCTTTGACGGTCACTACAAATAACTTGACCAGCTAAAACTGTGCAGATTTGGTTGAATAGAGATGTGAGACCTGTTTTTTTTTGCGCTGTGTGACAGTTATAGGTTTAATCACAGAATGACACTTCTATCAGCACGCTAGTGTGTGTCTTAGGTTTTTCTGAATGACACTTTCAATAACTTCAAAGTAAGATTTTCTTTTTGGGATAGATTTCAAGTAGGCCTGAAATACCACAAACTAGTTATTTTCAGAATGGCAAATTTGGGAATGCTTTTTCAACCCAGAACAAAAAGTCTGCTTTGACGGTCACTACAAATAACTTGACCAGCTATACCTGTGCAGATTTGGTTGAATAGAGATGTGAGACCTGTTTTTTTTTGCGCTGTGTGACAGTTATAGGTTTAATCACAGAATGGCACTTCTATCAGCACGCTAGCGTGTGTCTTAGGTTTTTCTGAATGACACTATCAATAACTTCAATGTAAGATTTTCTTTTTGGGATAGATTTCAAGTAGGCCTGAAATACCACAAACTAGTTATTTTCAGAATGGCAAATTTGGGAATGCTTTTTCAACCCAGAACAAAAAGTCTGCTTTGACGGTCACTACAAATAACTTGACCAGCTAAAACTGTGCAGATTTGGTTGAATAGAGATGTGAGACCTGTTTTTTTTTGCGCTGTGTGACAGTTATAGGTTTAATCACAGAATGGCACTTCTATCAGCACGCTAGCGTGTGTCTTAGGTTTTTCTGAATGACACTATCAATAACTTCAATGTAAGATTTTCTTTTTGGGATAGATTTCAAGTAGGCCTGAAATACCACAAACTAGTTATTTTCAGAATGGCAAATTTGGGAATGCTTTTTCAACCCAGAACAAAAAGTCTGCTTTGACGGTCACTACAAATAACTTGACCAGCTAAAACTGTGCAGATTTGGTTGAATAGAGATGTGAGACCTGTTTTTTTTTGCGCTGTGTGACAGTTATAGGTTTAATCAAAGAATGGCACTTCTATCAGCACGCTAGCGTGTGTCTTAGGTTTTTCTGAATGACACTATCAATAACTTCAATGTAAGATTTTCTTTTTGGGATAGATTTCAAGTAGGCCTCAAATACCACAAACTAGTTATTTTCAGAATGGCAAATTTTGGAATGCTTTTTCAACCCAGAACAAAAAGTCTGCTTTGACGGTCACTACAAATAACTTGACCAGCTAAAACTGTGCAGATTTGGTTGAATAGAGATGTGAGACCTGTATTTTTTTTGCGCTGTGTGACAGTTATAGGTTTAATCACAGAATGACACTTCTATCAGCACGCTAGCGTGTGTCTTAGGTTTTTCTGAATGACACTATCAATAACTTCAATGTAAGATTTTCTTTTTGGGATAGATTTCAAGTAGGCCTGAAATACCACAAACTAGTTATTTTCAGAATGGCAAATTTGGGAATGCTTTTTCAACCCAGAACAAAAAGTCTGCTTTGACGGTCACTACAAATAACTTGACCAGCTAAAACTGTGCAGATTTGGTTGAATAGAGATGTGAGACCTGTTTTTTTTTGCGCTGTGTGACAGTTATAGGTTTAATCACAGAATGACACTTCTATCAGCACGCTAGCGTGTGTCTTAGGTTTTTCTGAATGACACTATCAATAACTTCAATGTAAGATTTTCTTTTTGGGATAGATTTCAAGTAGGCCTCAAATACCACAAACTAGTTATTTTCAGAATGGCAAATTTGGGAATGCTTTTTCAACCCAGAACAAAAAGTCTGCTTTTACGGTCACTACAAATAACTTGACCAGCTAAAACTGTGCAGATTTGGTTGAATAGAAATGTCAGGTCTATTTTTTAGGCGCTGGGTGACAGGCTCAACTTGCCCCTGATGTAATATATAGCCAAAAAATAACCACACTGTTAATGGTTAAATGCACTTGGGTGACACAGACTCAGCCTGCAGCTGATGTAGTATATGGCCAAAAAATAATCAGACTGTTGATGGTTAAATGCACTTCGGTGACACAGGCTCAGCCTGCAGCTGATGTAGGATATAGCACAAAATAACCACACTATCGATGGTTAAATGCACTTGGTGATAGCTCGTGCTGGCGCACCACAAGTCACAAAATGGCCGCCGATCACCCCAGAAAAAAAGTGATCTAAAAACGCTCTGGGCAGCCTCAAAAAAGTGAGCAAGTCAATAATAGCACTTCAATGATCCACAGCTGCAGATCGATCACAGAATGAAGTCTTTTGGAGGAGTTAATCTGCCTAATCTCGCCCTAACGTCGCAGCTGCAACCTCTCCCTATGCTTGAATCAGCAGAGTGACGTGCAGCGCTACGTGACCCAAGCTTATATAGAGGCTGGGTCACATGCTGCACTGGCCAATCACAGCCATGCCAATAGTAGGCAAGGCTGTGATGGCCTCTTGGGGCAAGTAGTCTGACGCTTGTTGATTGGCTGCTTTGCAGCCTTTCAAAAAGCGCCAAGAAAGCGCCGAACACCGAACCCGAACCCGGACTTTTACGAAAATGTTCGGGTTCGGGTCCGTGTCACGGACACCCCAAAATTCGGTACGAACCCGAACTATACAGTTCGGGTTCGCTCATCCCTAGAGCTTGGTTGTCCAAAACGGAAATAGCAGACGCATTTAAGCTTCTTCCGATCCTTCCTCGATTTTGGCAATACTATGGTATCAAGTGAGCGGGAAAGTATTATTTCGCCAATCGCTTAACTTTTGGCTCCAAAAGCAGCCCGTGGCTGTTTGACCAGCTCGCTCAGGCACTGCACTGGATCCTGGTCAAACACGGTGAGACTCCCATGTGCATCCACTACCTGAATGACTTCCTGCTGGTAGAGCACCCATCCCAGCAGCCCTCCAGCTTGTCCACCCTATTAAAACTATTTTCAGCGCTACAAGTCCCTGTAGCCCCAGGGGAAATGGTAGGCCCATCCAAGTCTATCACCTTCCTGGGGGTCATTCTCGACTCTGTTAGGTTAGAAGCTAGGCTCCTTGAGGAGAAGTTGCTGCAGATCCAGGCAGTCATCAATAAAGCCACCGATTCCTGCTTCCTGACCAAATCGGATCTCCAGTCATTGCTGAGCAGACTGAATTTCGCCATGAGGGTCATGCCCCAAGGGCGGCCCTTCATTTCACGTCTCTTGCTTCTCCTGCCGTCTGCTCCTGAACAGGACAGTATCATTCGCTTGGACCATGGCGGACCTATCCATGTGGAACACTTTTATGTCCAAATGGAATGGTGCAAGATTGTTCATTTTCCCCGGGTGCCCTTCCTCCCCCACCGTATATTCGGATGCGGCCGCATCCAAGGGTTTTGCTGCCATTTTCAGGAATCATTGGCTCGCTAGCTCCTGGCCACCACAAATCACCACAGATAAGGAGGCTCTACGCTCTTCTCCCCTATTAGATTTATATGCACTGGTGGCAGCAGCACAGGTATGGGGCCGGCTGTGGTCAGATTCTAGAGTGATGTTTGTCACAGACAGTCAGGACTTGGTAGACATCATCCACAAAGGGAGAGCGAAATCCCCAAAAATCATGTCCCTCATGCGTAGATTGATTTGGCTTTCGATGGTGTACAATTTCCACTTTGAGTGCTCCCACATTCAGGGTTCCAGGAATGCTGCCGCCGACGCTCTGTCCCGCTTTAACTTCGATGTTTTCTTCCAGAACTTGCCACACGCGGACACAACAGGGGCGCCAATTACATAGTTCAGCGATCTAACTTGGGTTTAACATCCTTGATCATGGCAGCTAAAGATCTCTTACACAGGAGCCTCTCGGTAAACACCGCCAGGAATTACCGCCCGGGCTGGAATCTCTACAGGAAATCCGCAGCTAGACATCCTCAGGGCGACATCGATGACGTCTCGTTCATGATGGCATTTATCGCCCACTGCCAATCCAACCTCAGGCTCTCTCCCAACACCATCCGCCTTTACTTGGCGGGTGTGCAACACCTTTTTACTATATGCGACCCAGCCCGAGGCTCATTCTTCACGGCTCAAGCCATCAAGGCCACACTCAGGGGCATTGAAAAAGTCAGCGAAAATAGGCCCCCGGTCCGTCAACCCCTGTCCAGCACAATGTTCAGGCAGCTGTCTTCGGCCCTGGACAGCAATCCTTTTGGGCCTCTCATCAGCACAGTCGTCAAAGCCGCAATATACCTAGGATTCTACGGGTTCCTCCGGCCCGGGGAATTCACCGTCACTATTAGGAGCGGCCGTCATCTCCAGAAACAGCATTTGGCATGGCACCACGACCACTTCATACTCAGCATTCCTTCGACTAAGACCTCACAAACAGGGCCTCCGACACAGGTGAGGTATTTCCCTTCTCACAATGATTGGTGCCCGGTCAGTGAACTACAGCAATTAACATCGGTGCTTCAAGCTGCAGCCTCAGATAGTCCTTTGCTACCGTTCAAGGGTGGTCCACTGTCAACTTCACAGTTCATTTCTCACATACGCTCTATAGCGGCAGGGTTGGGTTACGACCCAAAGACCATATTTTTTGCCCCATTTTAGGCCTACCCTCGTCCTTGGCTCCCAGCATTAATCTTTAAGGTCCGGTTTAGTACGCTCTGGGCCGTCGACCTGACCACAAGTAGTTAAGGCTGCCCCGCAGCATGTATTTGTGGGAGGGGCTGAGGCCCCCCCTTTTTTTCTCCTTTATAACTCCGTGCTAACACAGTGGCGGGACGTGCAGCCAGGTACCCCACCCAACCTCCCCTTTTTCTTCAGTTCTCATTAGGGTAGGCCCCCTTTTAGGCCTACACTCGTCCTTGCCGGCTCCCGGCATTAATGAGCCATCTTTAGGGTCCGGTTTAGTACGCTCTGGGCCGTCCCCCCGACCACAAATATATATATATATATATATATATATACACACACACAGCTGAAACTCGAAAAATTAGAATATTGTGCAAAGTTCATTTATTTCAGTAATCCAACTCAAAAGGTGAAACTAACATATGAGATAGACTCATTACATACAAAGCCAGATATTTCAAGCCTTTATTTGTTATAATTTGGATGATTATGGCTTATAGCTTATGTAACCCTGAAGTCACAATTTTGAGGTACCCTTTGCTCAGGAGATATGGATTAATTAGCTGACTAGAGTGTGACACTTTGAGCCTAGAATATTGAACCTTTTCACAAAATTTTAATTTTAAGCTGAATTAATGCAATTCCTTTTAATTTGCATTACTGAAATAAATGAACTTTTGCACGATATTCAAATTTTTCGAGTTTCACCTGTTTATATGTGTGTGTGTATATATATATATATATATATATATATATATATATATATATATATATGTATATATATATATTTGTGGTTGCGGCTAAGAATTGGACTCGGGCAGGCGTGCCCGTCTCGAACCTAACCGGCTGAGTTGTGCCTGGAGCCGGGTACGAGAGCAGCCTATAAGGGGGCTGCCCTAGAGGAGAAGATTTAGAAAATAAGGAGAATGGGCGGGTAGGTCGATGACCGGAATGCCTGCCAGGTGAGGGTGAGAGGGGCTGATAAAGGCTCAAGCCCCTCCCACAAATGCAGGCTGAGCTTCAGCCTTACTAACTTGTGGTCGCGGCTAAGAATTGGACTCGGGCAGGCGTGCCCGTCTCAAACCTAAACGGCTGAATTGTGCCTGGAGCCGTGTACGAGAGCAGCCTATAAGGGGGCAAAAAGGAAACCAAGGTAGTTAATTCAAGGAATTTATTGACTCATAATACCAGAGACTGAAAAGCCTGCGAAATTTCTACCTGCGGGTTAGGTATATACCTGGTGAAACATGACGAGCGCCAGCGTCCCATTCTCCGAATGACATGAGCGGGGACCCCGTGCTTGGAAGCTGCGGATGCAGCTCCGATGCAGAAGGAATGGCCAGATAAAGAGCTGGGGTCAAACCCTAAGCCTGAGGCAAGTGTATGGATGTGGCACGTGAATTGCGCAGAGGTGAGAGGGCCATTGAGATGAGGTAGCAGTGGGCTGTTAGGGGGAGCTTCACGGATGGTGTGCATGAGCTGCCTGAAGACTTGTACCGGGCACCAATTATTACCAGATTGGAAGAATTTAACCTCAACTGGGGGACCTGTTTGGCTAGTCTTAGTGGACACCAACTTAACCGTATAGTGGCCCTGGTTCCACACTAGTTGCTCTTTGGACAGACTGCTGCGCCCAGCTGAACTGCAAGTGAATTCCCCTAGGCTAAGAAACCCGTAGAAGCCCAGGTAGATAGCAGCTTTGATGACCAAGCTGGAGAAGGGCCCAAAAGGGTCGCCATCCAGGGCTGATGACATCTTCCGGAACATCTCGCCTGTGACCGCCTGTCTACGGGACGGGGGATTGACCCTACCTTTCTGGACCCCACGCAAGGTGGCCTTGACCGCATGCGCTAAAAAAAATGGAGCCCCCTCCCGGGTTGTGGAGCATGGTGTGGTGTTGGACGCCTGCAAGGTACAACTTGATGGTGCTATGCGAGAGATGTAAATGGTGATGACAATGGGTGATAAAAGCCATGATGTACGGGATGTCTGCTAACTCGCCCTGTGGGTGGAGACTGGAAAAATCCTGGTAGGTTCTCAGGCCCGATTGGTAGTTCCTGGCTGTATTTGGGGCGAGGGACTGCTGTGCCAGGTCCCTTGCTGAGGAGACGAGGGCGCTTAGCCCATGGTCAGGGAACTGAATGCTGGGGTGGGACATCTGAGCAGATCGGCTTCGGGCATGACCTGGAAAAAGAGGGGGAAATTAAACTGGGATAATGCGTCTGCCGCAATGTTTTTTTGGCCCGAAATGTGGCTGCAGTGCAAATGGAAATTGTGATAAATGGCAAGCCAGACCAGCCGGCGCAAAAGTGACATTATTTTTTGGGACTTGGCCCTCCCCTTGGTTAATATGTCCACTACACTGCGTGCAGAATTATTAGGCAAATGAGTATTTTGACCACATCATCCTCTTTATGCATGTTGTCTTACTCCAAGCTGTATAGGCTCGAAAGCCTACTACCAATTAAGCATATTAGGTGATGTGCATCTCTGTAATGAGAAGGGGTGTGGTCTAATGACATCAACACCCTATATTAGGTGTGCATAATTATCAGGCAACTTCCTTTCCTTTGGCAAAATGGGTCAAAAGAAGGACTTGACAGGCTCAGAAAAGTCAAAAATAGTGAGATATCTTGCAGAGGGATGCAGCACTCTTAAAATTGCAAAGCTTCTGA
Organism: Bufo bufo; assembly: GCF_905171765.1. Classification (NCBI taxonomy): domain Eukaryota; kingdom Metazoa; phylum Chordata; class Amphibia; order Anura; family Bufonidae; genus Bufo; species Bufo bufo. The sequence goes on from NC_053389.1 coordinate 285,408,642, forward strand.
AGCGTGATCATCGAACAATCAAGCGTTTCATTCAAAATAGTCAACAGGGTCGCAAGAAGCGTGTGGAAAAACCAAGGCGCAAAATAACTGCCCATGAACTGAGAAAAGTCAAGCGTGCAGCTGCCAAGATGCCACTTGCCACCAGTTTGGCCATATTTCAGAGCTGCAACATCACTGGAGTGCCCAAAAGCACAAGGTGTGCAATACTCAGAGACATGGCCAAGGTAAGAAAGGCTGAAAGATGACCACCACTGAACAAGACACACAAGCTGAAACGTCAAGACTGGGCCAAGAAATATCTCAAGACTGATTTTTCTAAGGTTTTATGGACTGATGAAATGAGAGTGAGTCTTGATGGGCCAGATGGATGGGCCCGTGGCTGGATTGGTAAAGGGCAGAGAGCTCCAGTCCGACTCAGACGCCAGCAAGGTGGAGGTGGAGTACTGGTTTGGGCTGGTATCATCAAAGATGAGCTTGTGGGGCCTTTTCGGGTTGAGGATGGAGTCAAGCTCAACTCCCAGTCCTACTGCCAGTTTCTGGAAGACACCTTCTTCAAGCAGTGGTACAGGAAGAAGTCTGCATCTAGAGGTGGGACGAATCCAAATTTTTTCGAATCCGAATCCGAAAAGCTTCTCGAATATCTCGAATCCTACGAATCCTGTACATAATTGTGTGAACGCACGGTGTAAGAAACAAAGTAAGACAGCGTCAGTTTGTCTGAACCTCCACCTCCCAGTCACGGTCGCACCCTATATGACCGCGATGACCCCTGCTCCTATCACTACAGAACATACAGGGTAATACAGCCTCATACCTCTTACATCCAGTGACGTCTCCTTTGATGTAGATGTTCTCTTTCCTCATCTTCTCCTTTCAGACCTTCAGACCAGACACCAGTTTTCAGCCATTTTTCGTCTCTGCAGCTTGACAAAAAAAATAAATCTTAGTTTACTACTTTTCCATCATCCTCCCATCTTCTGGACAAATCATCCTAACACCCCCAATACTGTGCCGCTGTGCTCCCCAATACTATACTGCAGAAACAGATAATACCCCTGATAATACTAGTACCACACAGAGCCCCCCATATAAAATACCCCTTCTTTGTGGCCTTAGTAGATGCCCCCACAGTGCCACCCAATAATGTGCCAGTAAGTGTCCCCATAGATGCCCCCCTAATCATGTGCCAGTATCAAGTGCGGAGTGCCTCTCTCCTTCCCCCCATGTGCCGGTATCATAGTGCCATCTCCCCCCCAATGTGCCCGTATCATAGTGCCACCTCCCCCCATAATGTGCCCGTATCATAGTGCCATCTCCCCCCATAATGTGCCCGTATCATAGTGCCTCCCCCCAATGTGCCAGTAGTATCATAGTGCCTCCCCCCAATGTGCCAGTAGTATCATAGTGCCTCTCACCTCTCCCCCTGGCATTCACAGACCCCCCCACCCCATAACAGTGCCATCCACAGACCCCCCCCACCCCATAACAGTGCCATCCACAGACCCCCCCCACCCCATAACAGTGCTATCCACAGACCCCCCCACCCCATAACAGTGCTATCCACAGACCCCCCCACCCCATAACAGTGCCATCCACAGATCCCCCCACCCCATAACAGTGCCATACACAGACCCCCCCACCCCATAACAGTGCCATCCACAGACCCCCCCACCCCATAACAGTGCCATCCACAGACCCCCCCCACCCCATAACAGTGCCATCCACAGACCCCCCCACCCCATAACAGTGCCATCCACAGACCCCCCCACCCCATAACAGTGCCATCCACAGACCCCCCCCACCCCATAACAGTGCCATCCACAGACCCCCCCACCCCATAACAGTGCTATCCACAGACCCCCCCCCACCCCATAACAGTGCCATCCACAGACCCCCCCACCCCATAACAGTGCCATACACAGACCCCCCCACCCTATAACAGTGCCATCCACAGACCCCCCCACCCCATAACAGTGCCATCCACAGACCCCCCCCCACCCCATAACAGTGCCATCCACAGACCCCCCCACCCCATAACAGTGCCATCCACAGACCCCCCCACCCCATAACAGTGCCATCCACAGACCCCCCCATAACAGTGCCATCCACAGGTCCCCCATCCTATAACAGTGCCATCCACACCCCATAACAGTGGCATCCACAGACCCCCCCCCACCCCATAACAGTGCCATCCACAGACCCCCCCCACCCCATAACAGTGCCATCCACAGACCCCCCACCCCATAACAGTGCCATCCACAGACCCCCCCCCCATCCTATAACAGTGCCATCCACAGACCCCCCCATCCTATAACAGTGCCATCCACAGACCCCCCCATCCTATAACAGTGCCATCCACAGACCCCCCCATCCTATAACAGTGCCATCCACAGACCCCCCCACCCTATAACAGTGCCATCCACAGACCCACCCCCCATCCTATAACAGTGCCATCCACAGACCCCCCCATTGCCGCTCCAGTAGTTATATAATGTGTAATTGTGATTAATAATCATGCTGCCCCCTCTGTGTGTAGTATTACATTCAATAAATCTTACTTACAGCCGGCTACTGCTATCGTAACAGGCCGGCCGGGCAGACAAGCGGCAGCGTCACTGACTGACGTCACCTGCCTGAGCCGCCTGCTTTATGAATGAAGCGGCGCAAGCAGGTGACGTCAGTCAGTGACACTGCCGCTCGTCTGCCCGGCCGTCCTGTTACGATAGCAGTAGCCGGCTGTAAGTAAGATTTATTGAATGTAATACTACACACAGAGGGGGCAGCATGATTATTAATCACAATTATACATTATATAACTACTGGAGCGGAGGGGCCGGAGCACAGTGAACGCACCGGCCCCCAGCTCCGCCTCCCAGTCCCTCCCACCGGATTCGTCGGATTCGTTTCAGGCAAATTACGTCTGGATTCGAGTCCACGAATCCCACGAATCCAGCAAGATTCAAGGGATTCGTTGATTCGACGAATCCCCCATCCCATCTCTATCTGCATCCTTCAAGAAAATCATGATTTTCATGCAGGACAATGCTCCATCACACGCGTCCAAGTACTCCACAGCGTGGCTGGCAAGAAAGGGTATAAAAGAAGAAAATCTAATGACATGGCCTCCTTGTTCACCTGATCTGAACCCCATTGAGAACCTGTGGTCCATCATCAAATGTGAGATTTACAAGGAGGGAAACAGTACACCTCTCTGAACAGTGTCTGGGAGGCTGTGGTTGCTGCTGCACGCAATGTTGATGGTGAACAGATCAAAACACTGACAGAATCCATGGATGGCAGGCTTTTGAGTGTCCTTGCAAAGAAAGGTGGCTATATTGGTCACTGATTTGTTTTTGTTTTGTTTTTGAATGTCAGAAATGTATATTTGTGAATGTTGAGATGTTATATTGGTTTCACTGGTAAAAATAAATAATTGAAATGGGTATATATTTGTTTTTTGTTAAGTTGCCTAATAATTATGCACAGTAATAGTCACCTGCACACACAGATATCCCCCTAAAATAGCTAAAACTAAAAACAAACTAAAAACTACTTCCAAAAATATTCAGCTTTGATATTAATGAGTTTTTTGGGTTCATTGAGAACATGGTTGTTGTTCAATAATAAAATTAATCCTCAAAAATACAACTTGCCTAATAATTCTGCACTCCCTGTAGAGCCTGATTGTCAGTGACAAACATAACCGGTGTGTTGGCCCAGTGATGACCCCAGACCTGAGCGGCTGCGACAATGGGGTATAATTCCAACAGGGAGGAGGTGCAGATGGATTCGGCATCCTCCAGGACAGACGTGGGCCAATGGTCAACCAGCCAATGGTGACCCCAAATGGCTGAGTAACCGCAGGATGCGGTGGCATCCGAAAATATAGTAGGGAAGGAGGGCGACCATGGAGGGACAAAGAGGGAGATGCCGTTCCACCGGGAGAGGAACAACTCCCACATGGCCAGGTCTGCCATTGCATGGCCGTCCAAATGGATGACGCTGTCCTGGTCAGGCGCCGAGGGAAGAAGCTGGAGTAGCCTCGACACGAACGTCCCGCCCTGGGGCATGATCCTATAGGCGAAATTAAGCCGGCCCAGAAGAGATTGTAACTCGACCTTTGTGAGGTACCCAGAGGAGGCAGCGTGGGAAATGACCTCTCAGCACTGGGCGAGTTTCTCTTCCGGGAGGCTGGCTTGCAAGCTGACAGAATCTAGGACAATGCCCAGGAACGAGACCCTAGTGGCGGGACCCTCAGTCTTGGCCTGGGCGACCGGAACCTCTAGACTGGCGAATATCTCAAAGAGGGTAGCGAGAATGCCAGATCCGCCCTGCGGGCCCTCAATGATTAGAAAGTCATCTAGGCAATGGATGACCGTCTGCAGCCCGCCGTGATAGACTAAGATCCAGTGTAGCGCCTTGGCAAACTGGTCGAACAACCAGGGGCTACTTTTAGAGCCGAAAGTGAGCCTGTTGGCGAAGTAATATTGGCCGGCCCACTCGATGCCATAGTACTGCCACAACTGAGGTTGGATGGGGAGGAGCTTGAAAGCATCGGCAATGTCCGCCTTTGCCAACCAAGCACCTCTGTCATGCAACAAAATGGCTCGTATGGCGTTGTCTATGGAGGAATACTTCATGGCAAACTCTTCTGAAGGAATGAGAGAATTAAGGCTAGGAATAGCAGAAACATGAGGGGCGGACAGGTCATAGATCAACCTCAGGTGGGTGCCCTGAGGCCCGAGAAGTGACGGCAGAATAGCTCTGTGTCAATGGAGGCCCAGCTGGTGACATACTGAAATTGCGCAAAAGCTGTAGCCGCTTTTGCCAAGAAAGAACGATGGTAGTCGTAGAAGGCTGAACCTCCATACTTGTGACCCAGGTCAGTGACCAGGTACAAGTAGCTGTCCAGCTCTTCTCTTCTCTCCGGTTGTGTGCGGTGCAGACAATGTCCCTAAAGAGGCTGAATGCCAGGACAAACTCCGGAATGGATAATTTGCGGTTAAGCCGAGAGTCCTTAGCCCTGAGGACTACGGACACATCCCCACAATTGATTACCCTGTTTTCGGGTACAACTTGGGCGGCAATGAGAACCGACGCCAGATTAACGTCTTTCCCTGCCAGAATGTCTCTTTTGAGATTGTCAGGGATAAAATGCGAGGGGGCCACCTGGGCAATAGGCCTGGGCATACCTGGTGTCAGCTAAACCGAAGTGGAAGGTGTGGTTAGTGGGACGGGTGCCAGGGGTGCCACGGATGGCCGGGACTCCAGTTCCGATACTCTTGCCCGGACATCAGCCACCGAGTCGACCAGTGAGTTCAAGGTGGACTGTAGCTGCACCAGTGAGAGCTGGATAGACGATGTGCCCAGTTGAACCACGGAAGAGTTTGGGCTGACCATGAGGAGCTTGTATAGCACTGCCTTTCTGGCGGAGGCTGGATGTGGGATACCTCTCCTGTTAAGCACTGCCAGTAACTTTGGAATGGTCCAACTCCTTAGAGACGATGGACCGGCTTGGCCTGAAACAACCATTTCAGAGACAGAAAGGGTGTCATCTATATCCGAGGCCCGAGACATAGTTAATCTGTTGAAACATAAATTGCGTGACAAATAAAAAAAAAAAAAAGGGTGATGGAGTAACAGGACCGAGAAGGTGTGAGGGCGAACATATACATGTACCCGAATACAGAACCCGTAACACAGACTAGCAGAAAAACCTGACCTGGCTGGACAGATGAAGAATCAAATTAACTGTGAAACATCGACCCGTAGGGCTCACCGACGATGTCAGTGAGTACTTACCTGAACAGGACTGACTGGAACCTGGGAATAGGATAGAACCTGGAAAAAAAGGGGAAGAGGCGAAAACTTGAGAGTGCAGAATGAAGGATGACCCCAGACCTGTTGAGCCAGGCGAACTGGCCAGGATGGGGCGTACCCCTGGAGTCAAATAAACTATCTCAGCGTATCGAATTGGTCATTGACAGAAGAAGGCCACCTGAGCGTACCAGGTGGCAGAAAGGACAGATGGCGCGTTGCCATGAGACAGAAGCTGCGCGTAGCAGCGGCCCGCGAAGGGCGGAAGACTATTACATAGTGAACCTGTGAGTCAGGTGGACAAAGAGCGTGGAAGGAACCTGAGGATCAGGCGGAAGAGTAGCCCCGTAGACTGTGCAAGGACAGACAGGACGACTGTTAGTTGGTTGAAAGGTGCGAGGAGACCCACGTATAAATTGAAGGTGAATAGGCAAGGAGGACCTGGGTGTACCAGGAACGAACTGTGCCCTGGGCGAACCAGGGGTCGACACTGTGACAAAACAAGACAACTGACCGTGCCCGGTGAACAATCAAGGACCTAGAAAGTGGCTACAGACACAAAGACAACAGGGACCTGGGCGTACCAGGCAGACGATAACAGGCCTGGGCGCAACCAGGTGGAGAAACCTTAGATAGAGTGCCAGGCAATTCCAGCAAAAGGGAGTCCACCTGAGCGTATCAGGGAGGATGTTCATTCGAAAAACCCTTTTATTTTATTTTTTTAACTTGAAAAAAAAAAATCTTAATTTTTTTGCAACAAAAGAAGACCGCGGTCTTGGTGATGCAAGGGGTCGTTACCTGTTTGGCAGGGGTGCGAAGCGGATGCCGTTCAACTTACCCCCATGTATGCGAAGCTGCTGCGACTCTCCTACGCTGAAGTCGATGACCGGAACGCCTGCCAGGTGAGGGTGAGAGGGGCTGATAAAGGCTCAAGCCCCTCCCACAAATGCAGGCTGAGCTTCAGCCTTACTAACTTATACACACACACCCACATATTTACATAGTAATATACAGTCGTGGCCAAAAGTTTTGAGAATTACATAAATATTGGAAATTGGAAAAGTTGCTGCTTAAGTTTTTATAATAGCAATTTGCATATACTCCAGAATGTTATGAAGAGTGATCAGATGAATTGCATAGTCCTTCTTTGACATGAAAATTAACTTAATCCCAAAAAAAAACTTTCCACTGCATTTCATTGCTGTCATTAAAGGATCTGCTGAGATCATTTCAGTAATCGTCTTGTTAACTCATGTGAGAATGTTGACGAGCACAAGGCTGGAGATCATTATGTCAGGCTGATTGGGTTAAAATGGCAGACTTGACATGTTAAAAGGAGGGTGATGCTTAAAATCATTGTTCTTCCATTGTTAACCATGGTGACCTGCAAAGAAACGCGTGCAGCCATCATTGCGTTGCATAAAAATGGCTTCACAGGAAAGGATATTGTGGCTACTAAGATTGCACCTCAATCAACTATTTATAGGATCATCAAGAACTTCAAGGAAAGAGGTTCAATTCTTGTTAAGAAGGCTTCAGGGCGTCCAAGAAAGTCCAGCAAGCGCCAGGATCGTCTCCTAAAGAGGATTCAGCTGCGGGATCGGAGTGCCACCAGTAAAGAGCTTGCTCAGGAATGGCAGCAGGCAGGTGTGAGCACATCTGCACGCACAGTGAGGTGAAGACTTTTGGAAGATGGCCTGGTGTCAAGAAGGGCAGCAAAGAAGCCACTTCTCTCCAAAAAAACATCAGGGACAGATTGATCTTCTGCAGAAAGTATGGTGAATGGACTGCTGAGGACTGGGGCAAAGTCATATTCTCCGATTGTTTGGGGCATCTGGAAAAAGGCTTGTCCGGAGAAGAAAAGGCGAGCGCTACCATCAGTCCTGTGTCATGCCAACAGTAAAGCATCCTGAGACCATTCATGTGTGGTGTTGCTTCTCATCCAAGGGAGTGGGCTCACTCACAATTTTGCCCAAAAACACAGCCATGAATAAAGAATGGTACCAAAACACCCTCCAACAGCAACTTCTTCCAACAATCCAACAACAGTTTGGTGAAGAACAATGCATTTTCCAGCACGATGGAGCACCGTGCCATAAGGCAAAAGTGATAACTAAGTGGCTCGGGGACCAAAACGTTGACATTTTGGGTCCATGGCCTGTAAACTCCCCAGATCTTAATCCCATTGAGAACTTGTGGTCAATCCTCAAGAGGCGGGTGGACAAACAAAAACCCACTAATTCTGACAAACTCCAAGAAGTGATTATGAAAGAATGGGTTGCTATCAGTCAGGAATTGGCCCAGAAGTTGATTGAGAGCATGCCAAGTTGAATTGCAGTGGTCCTGAAAAAGAAGGGCCAACACTGCAAATACTGACTCTTTGCATAAATGTCATGTGATTGTCGATAAAAGCCTTTGAAACGTATAAAGTGCGTGTAATTATATTTCATCTGTCCAGGCATCACCCCATCTGTGCCCAGCACCCCCCATATGTGCAATCAGGTATTTAGGGAAAGGTTAGGGACAGGTTAGGATAGGCAGGGATATAAAGGGAAAGTTAGTGGAAAAAAAAAATCGCACACCCCACCGCTGATCAACTTCGGACGGTTGATCAGCGATTTTGAATAAAAAAAATATTTTTTTGCCCTTTTGTTAGTTAGTCTTTTTGTTTTGTCTGTTATGTTTAGTGTAAGTTCGCAAACACCCGTGCCCCCACACACACACGCACACTGAATAAAGATTTACACGCACACACATGTTCTTGGCCGAGGAGGCATACGCCCAGCTTGCCTCCGACTCAGAGAGTCCTAGTGAGGACGAGGATGACCCCACTTTCCTTTTGTCATCCGCGTCCTCCTCATCATCTAGCGATGATGATGAGCCCCCAAGGCGGCGGAGACTTGGGGACCGCCATGCTAGGGACCCTGTGGCCCACCCTAGTACGAGCAGCTCTGGGGCTCGTACTAGTTTTCCAGCCCACCAGTTAAATACACCGGAGCCCCCTGCCGGCGAACTTGTCTGGTGTACCCCAGAGCGTTTTGAACCCGTGATTCCTGATTTTGTAGGCCAACCAGGAATCCAGATTTCCACAGTGGGCTTCACTGAATATGACTATTTTAGTCTTTTTTTCAGTGACCACTTTGTAAATCTAATGGTGGAGCAAACAAACCTGCACGCCCAACAGTTTGTTGCTCAACACCCGGGCTCCTTTTTGGCTAGGCCCGGTGGCTGGACCCCAGTCAGTGCAGCCGAGATGAGGACATTTTGGGGCCTCGTGCTGCACATGGGCTTAGTCAAAAAACCTGGTGTCAGGCATTACTGGAGTGGGGACGTCCTCTACCAGACCCCACTTTACAGTACGGCCATGACACGTACCCGGTTTGAGGCCATCCGGAAATGCCTGCATTATTCAGATAATGCAGCATGTCCCCCCCACTTTGGGGCCAAATTTGTACAGGCCTATGTACCTGGAAGGGAGGTCGCGGTTGATGAGTCTCTCATTGCATTCAAGGGGAGACTCATTTTCCGCCAGTATGTTCCCTCTAAGCGGGTGAGGTATGGCGTGAAGCTGTACAAACTTTGTGAGAGTATCTCAGGGTAAACTTACAAGTTTCGTGTGTACGAGGGGCGAGATTCCCGTATTCAACCCCCAGAATGTCCCCCCACTCTGGGTGTTAGCGTGAAACTTGTGTGGGACCTTATGCGCCCACTGCTAGATAAAGGTTACTACCTGTACGTGGATAACTTTTATACTAGTATCTCCTTGTTCCAGTCCCTCGCCGCCAGATCCACGTCCGCTTGTGGGACCGTGCGGAAAAATCAACGCGGCCTCCCTACCCACCCCCTCCAGGTACCTATCCCCAGGGGTGATACCCGTGCCCTTACCAGTGAAATCCTGTTGCTGGTCAGATATAAGGACAAGAGGGATGTCCTTGTACTGTCCACAATTCATGGTAACGGCATCACCCTTGTCCCTGTGCGAGGTACTGCAGCAACGGTCTTTAAGCCCGATTGTATCGTCGACTACAATCGGTATATGGGAGGAATTGATCTCTCTGATCAAGTCCTCAAACCATATAACGCCATGCGCAAAACCCGGGCATGGTACAAAAAAGTTGCGGTCTACTTGGTGCAGGTTGCCTTGTACAACTCTTTTGTGCTGTCCTGGAGCGCTGGCAACACAGGGACATTCCTTCAGTTCTATGAGGCAGTACTCAAGGACCTGATCTTTTGACCGGGAAAGAGCAGGCCGGAGTACCTCGGGAACTGGAGGCGCCCGGATCGTCCCTGGCCAACACTTTCCAGGTGTGGTCCCCCCCATACTAGAAAGAAGGGACGGACCCCAAAAAAGTGCAGAGTGTGTCGCAGGAGGGGGATACGGAAGGACACCACTACTCAGTGTGACACGTGCCCCGATCATCCGGGCCTCTGCATTGACGGTTGCTTCAGGGAGTACCACACTTCCATGGAGTACTAAATTTATATCCCAATTTAGCCACTGACAATCGGATAAAAAACTGATTCTCAGACTTGAGACACTAAAACCCCCCCAAAAAATTAAAAAAATATTATTTGGTAAAACTAAAATAAATTAAAAAAGTAGACATATTAGGTATTGCCCCATTCGTAATAATCTGCTCTATAAAAATTCCCCCCCCCCCTAATCCCTCAGATGAGCACGGTCAAAAATAAAAATGGTGCAAACAAAAGTTTTTTTTTGTCACCTTACATCACAAAAATTGTAATAGCAAGCGATCAAAAAGTCATATGCCCCCCAAAATAGTGCCAATAAAACTGTCCTCTAATCCCGCACAAATGAGCCCCTACCTAAGATAATCGGCAAAAAAAAGAAAAAAGACAATGGAGATACTAAAATGTTGTTGTTTTTTTTATAAAAAGATAATATTGTGGTAGGGGCTGAGGTGTACATTGGCGTGGAGTCGGGAGGGATGCCTATCACCCTCCATGATCTATCTGGCTGAACTGTGCCCGGAGCCAGTGCGGGGTAGGCCTGAATAAGTGGGCCACCCAAGAGAGTGGAATGAAAGAAAGAAGGGTCGGGAGGGTGGGGCATGAAGCGACCGTCCTCAGGGTGAGGTTGCGTGGGAAGATATAGCCAGCAGCCCCGCCCACAAATACAGGCTGTAACCAGCCTTAATACTTGTGGTAGGGGCTGAGGTGTACATTGGCATGGAGTCGGGAGGGATGCCTATCACCCTCCATGATCTATCTGGCTGAACTGTGCCTGGAGCCAGTGCGGGGTAGGCCTGAATAAGTGGGCAAAAAGACTACCCACGCTGTAGGAGGGAAATAGTTAATTGAACCGAACGACACGGGAGGTAACAAGGGCCTGAGTGATTCAGGCAGGAGCTGGGCTGTTAAATGACCTGAGCGATTCGGGAAGGCACTGGGTAGTTAGTAAAGTGACGGTCCAGGATGACAGCGGAAGAGCAGGCTTGGGTGATCCAGGATGAGAGAGGCAACGTGGGCCTGGGCGATCCAGGATGAGAGAGGCAACGTGGGCCTGGGCGATCCAGGATGACTGAGGTAGAGCGAGCCTGGGTGATCCAGGATAACGGAGGCAGAGCGAGCCTGGGCGATCCAGAATGACAGACAGAGCGAGCCTGGGCAATCTAGAATAACCGAACGGAGTGAGCCTGGGTGATCCAGGAAGACAGAGGCAGAGCGAGCCTGGGCGATCCAGGATGACCGAGGCAGGGCGAGCCTGGGAGATCCTGGATGACGGAGGCAGAGCGAGCCTGGGCGAACCAGGATGACAGGAGCTGAGCGAGCCTGGGCGATCCAGGATGACAGGAGCAGCGCGAGCCTGGGCGATCCAGGATGACAGGAGCAATGCGAGCCTGGGCGGTCCAGGATGACAAGAGCAGAGCGAGCCTGGGCGATCCAAGATGACAGGAGCAGCGCGAGCCTGGGCGATACAGGATGACAGGAGCAGAGCGAGCCTGGGCGAACCAGGATGACAGGAGCAGAGCGAGCCTGGACGATCCAGGATGACAGGAGCAGAGCGAGCCTGGGCGATCCAGGATGACAGGAGCAGGGCGAGCCTGGGCGATCCAGGATGGCAGAGACAGAGCGAGCCTGGGCGGACCAGGATGACCGGCGCAGAGCGAGCCTGGCCGATCCAGGACGACAGAACGAGCCAGGGCGATCCTGGATGACAGGGGTAGAGCGAGCCTGGGCGAACCAGGATGATAGAGACAGAGCGAGCCTGGGCCAGCCAGGATAACCGAAACAGAGCGAGCCTGGGCGATCCAGGACGACCGAGGCAGTGCAAGCCTGGATGATCCTGGATGGCAGAGGCAGAGCGAGCCTGGGTGACCCAGGATGACAGAGACCGGGCGAGCCAGGGGACCTCAGATGACGTGAGAGTGTGTCAAGAAGCAGGGAAGACAGACAGAAGACGTATGGATGATACCTGAAGAATTCGGGAAGCTGATGAGCAGCTACCTGGCTGATCGGTAGGACTGAATATCAGACAGTACCGCAGCCCTGTTTGTTTTAAGAAAAGATTGCCCAAAATGGTACATTAGGAACCGGGAAATAGCACGGCAACAAAACCCCACTACTAGGACAACATTCATGGAGTTAGCTACACTAGAGGGGATAACTTGTGTTACATCTGGTAGCAGCAGTGGAAGGTGCAGTTTCTGGCCCCAGTCGAGGAGGCATAGAGTGATTGTGCAGCAATTGATTGGCATTTGTGGGTATAGGGGTCCACTGGAGGTTCCAGCTTAAACTTAACCTGGGCTAGTGGTAGTATAGTTGATGGGAATCAGAGCAGCAGTCCCTGAACCCGCAGCAGTGTCCGCAAGGCAGCACCTAACTGATCACACCGGTGTCTGGTCTCTCCGCTGCGTTCTTGAAGCTTTTTTTTTTTTTTTTTATCTCATTTTCTGTTCCCAGGAATAGAAGCTCTGGCATACGCTCCCTCCCCTCTCTGTCTCCATACTTGAACCCCCCCTCTAGCAGAAGCAGGACCAGCCCACTCCCACCGGAATGGAGAAACAGGCCGGCCAGCCCCGTGCCTGCCAACTGATGCCAACCATGGCTTCTCGGCCGGAATGTACTGCAAAATAAATGAAAATAGAAAACAATACATGCAATTATACCTAATTACAGTTGAAGATACCCCTAGGTCCGGTGTACTGAAGAAGTACTTGTACCAATTAGATTTTATTATTATTATTATTATTATTATTTAACAAACAGCGCTTTAGGAGAGCCGGGAAGAGAAGGAAGATGAGGGAACGGAGGACTGTGGACAGGAAGCAAGGAAGGATGACAGAGGCCGCGTGGGCCTGGGCGATCCAGGATGACAGAGGCAGGACGGGCCTGGGCGATCCAGGATGACAGAGGCAGGACGGGCCTGGGCGATCCAGGATGACAGAGGCAGGACGGGCCTGGGCGATCCAGGATGACAGAGGCAGGACGGGTCTGGCCGATCCAGGATGACAGAGGCAGGATGGGCCTGGGCGATCCAGGATGACAGAGGCAGAACGTGCCTGGGCGATCCAGGATGACAGAGGCCGAACGAGCCTGAGTGATCCAGGATGACAGAGGCAGAACGAACCTGGGCGATCCAGAATGACAGAGACAGCGTGTACCTGGGAGATCCAGGATGACAGAGGCAGAACGAGCCTGAGTGATCCAGGATAACAGACAGCGTGTACCTGGGGGATCCAGGATGACAGAGGCAGAACGAGCCTGGGCGATCCAGGATGACAGAGACAGCGTGTACCTGGGGGATCCAGGATGACAGAGGCAGAACGAGCCTGGGCGATCCAGGATGACAGAGACAGCGTGCACCTGGGGGATCCAGGATGACAGAGACGGAACGAGCCTGGGCGATCCAGGGAGACTACAGATGATGTGTGAGAGTGAGATACCTGAAGAAATTCGGGAAGCTGAGCAGCTACTGAACGAGAAGACTGAATATCAGACGGTACTGCAGCCCTGTTCATTTTGGAAAATTTTATCAGCACCTAGGAAAAGACAACAAGCTCATAAAGACAGCCCTGAGCCCGAAATGGCAGATAAGACAACCGGAAAACAACATCTCCAGAAAGGAAGGACCCGTTTAAGGGTTATCCCGCACACCCCCATACATGCGTCAGGGCGGTATAACACGGCGGTGCCACACGCATGAGCACGGGAGGGCGGCACGGGACAGCTGTGCCAGGTATCCGGGCATGGAGGGTGGCACAACACAGCTAAGCCGTGTAATGTGCCCAGGAGGGTGGCACAAAATAGCGGCACCGAACACGTGTGCACAGGAGGGTGGCATCACACCACTGCGCTATAAACAACTGTCACTTTTTTTCCCCACTAGTATTGACTGTTAGGTTTTAGGATAGTTTAGGCCCCTTGGTTAGGTAGTTAGCGTCAGTTAGCGCCCAGCCCACCACACCGCAGTCACTGATTCGCTGATTAGCGTATCGCTAGTCAGCATTTGTACTTTTATAGTATCTGTAAGTGATCAAAACTGATCACAGTCAGATCTATAATAGTATTAGTGTCACCTTAGTTCGCCCTCCACCCAAAACGCAGTGTTTGCCCGATCAGGCCTGATCAGTCGCCCACACGTGCGTTCACCCACGCCCGCCCCGCCGCAGTGACAAAAAATTATTATTTTTTTTATCACTGCACAATCACTTTACAAGCGCTGCGGCGATAAAAAAAAAATCAGTTTTCATATTTTTTATCAATCACAGCGGTCTCCGGTACTTCGCTAGCCTCCCATTTGTAAGACAGGCTTGCGTTTTTCTTGGGTAGTCTCAGGGAATACCCCTAAATTTAGTAGTCCAAATGTCAAACAGGGGGTATTCTTCTGAAGAGGCCTACAGGCTTCTGACCCAGTCGGATGAGGAATGGGAACCCTCATCTGACGAATCTAGCGGGTCAGAATATGAACCTGAAGAAAGCAGTGGCACTCTGACCCAAAGTTCGGACGAGGAGGTCCCTGATAGAACCAGGCGTACCCGGCCCCGTGTCGTTAGACCACAGGTTGCGCAGGATCCGCTTCAAGAGCAGCAGAGTGGGGCTGGCGCTGTCAGATCACGTGGTGAGGCATACACCAGCAGCGCAGCCCTCCCTGGTCCTAGTACCAGCACTGCCGTACAACATGGTGAAGTGGCGAGCACCAGAAGGGCAGTTGAAGCTGGTACGGTGGCACGTGCAGTAGTTACCCCGTCGCAGCTACCGCACAGACAGGCCCGTAGAGCCCCTAAAGTCCCTGAGGTGCTGGCAAATCCTGATTGGCAGTCACCAACTTCAGCCGCACCTGTAGTTCCCCCTTTTACCGCCCAGTCTGGAGTTCGGGTTGAGACAGCTCAGATCGGTTCGGCCCTGGGATTTTTTGAGCTGTTCTTGACTGCGGAGCTCTTGGACTTAGTCGTGGCAGAGACAAACCGGTATGCCACACAATTTATATCCGCCAACCCGGGAAGCTATTATGCCCAGCCTTTCCGGTGGAAACCAGTCCAAGTTTCCGAAATTAAAATTTTTCTGGGCCATCTCCTCAACATGGGTCTAACCAAAAAGCATGAATTGCATATTGGTCCACGAACCCGATTCATCACATGCCTATGTTCTCTGCTGCTATGTCCAGGGCACGATTTGAGGCCATCCTGCGTTTCCTGCACTTTAGCGACAACACCACCTCCCGTCTTAGAGGCCACCCAGCTTTTGACCGGCTCCACAAAATTCGGCCCCTCATAGACCACTTCAACTAGAAATTTGCAGATTTGTATACCCGCGAGCAAAACATCTGCGTAGACGAGTCCCTAATACATTTTACCGGGCGCCTTGGCTTCAAACAATACATCCCAAGCAAGCGCGCCCGGTATGGGGTCAAATTGTATAAGCTCTGTGAAAGGGCCACAGGCTATACCCACAAATTTCGGATCTATGAGGGAAAAGATCAGACCCTGGAGCCAGTCGGTTGCCCTGACTACCTGGGGAGCAGTGGGAAGACAGTCTGGGACTTGGTGTCACCCTTATTTGGCAAGGGGTACCATCTTTATGTGGACAATTTCTACACAAGTGTGGCCCTCTTCAGGCATTTGTTCCTAGAACAGATTGGCTGCTGTGGCACCGCGCGAACTAGTCGCGTGGGCTTCCCCCAACGGCTCGTTACCACCCGTCTTGCAAGGGGGGAGAGGGCTGCCTTGTGTAACGAAGAACTGCTCGCGGTGAAATGGAGAGACAAGCGTGACGTTTACATGCTCTCCTCCATTCACGCAGACACGACAATACAAATTGAGCGAGCAATCCGTGTCATTGAAAAGCCCCTCTGTGTCCACGACTATAATTTGCTCATGGGAGGGGTGGACTTCAATGACCAGATGTTGTCTCCGTATTTAGTTTCACGATGCACCAGACGCTGGTATAAGAAGGTGTCTGTATATTTAATTCAATTGGCTGCATATAATAGTTTTGTTCTCTACAGTAAGGCTGGGAGAACGGGATCTTTCCTCAAATTTCAGGAAGAGATCATCGAGAACCTCCTGTATCCAGAAGGTTCCGTGGCCCCATCCACCAGTGTAGTTAGCCGTCTACACGAGCGACATTTCCCCAGTGTCGTTCCTGGTACCTCAACCCAACCGTCACCCCGAAAAAGATGTCGTGTCTGTAGCAGGAGTGGAATAAGGCGTGACACCCGCTATTTCTGTCCTGACTGTCCTGACCACCCTGCCCTATGCTTTGGAAAGTGTTTCCGGAAGTACCACACACAGGTACACTTAGCATAGGGATTGCATCTCACAGGACAGGCACACAGGGCTATTAGGGCCCTTTTACTCACAGCTGCTGCAAACCTCTCCTTTCACCTGGGATAAAGTGCATAATGTACTTCGCCACATCTTTGGGCGATTTGCGCTTTGCACATTGTCCCATAGGGAAGGAGAGGTTTGTCCTATAAAAGGTAAAAATAAAAAATTAAAAAATTAAAAAAAAACACCAGTAAGCAAAAAAGTTAACTTCAGTTCAAAAAGTTAAAAAAAAGTTTATATGTTCTGTTCCAAAGTTATTATAAAGTTAATAAAATTTATTGCGTTGCGGCCTGTTTTTTTCTTTTTTGTTTTGTTTTTTTTACCTTCCAGGTGGACCAACCGATCGACTAGCTGCAGCACTGATGTGCATTCTGACAGAAGCATTGCGCTGCTGTCAGATTACACACAAGTCGGTGTATGCGGCGCTGCAAGACGAGATTTCTCCTCTGCAGTAAAAGATACGTTTGCCGAGGCATATGAGCTGTGTTGTATATATATAAAAAAAATAAAAATCCCGGCAATGATTTATTCATCCACATCGATTGATGTGAATGGATAAATCTGATTTGCCAGGGCATACGAGCTAAGTGGGTATGGATGTTGGGCGGAGCTCCTATGTCCTGGCAGACGCCTTTCCCCTCCTTTTTTTTTTTTGGCAGAGATTTTTTCATCCACATTGATCGATGCGAATGAAGAAATCTGTGCCGTTCATTTTTTTCTTTCAGCCCAGAGGCTGAACGGAAAAATAAAATCTCATTACCTGTATGCTCAATATAAGAAGAATAGCAGAAACTCCTAATGCTGGCCATACATGTATTGACTGCGGAGACCCTCAAATGCCAGGGCAGTACAAACACCCCACAAATAACACCATTTTGGAAAGAAGACACCCCAAGGTATTCGCTGAGGGGCATATTGAGTCCATGAAAGATTGAAATTTTTGTCTCAAGTTAGCGGAAAGGGAGACTTTGTGAGAAAAAAAAACAAAAAATCTATTTCCGCTAACTTGTGCCAAAATTTTTTTTTTCTATGAACTCACCATGCCCCTCATTGAATACCTTGGGGTGTCTTCTTTCCAAAATGGGGTCACATGTGGGGTATTTATACTGCCCTGGCTTTTCAGGGGCCCTAAAGCGTGAGAAGAAGTCTGGGATCCAAATGTCTAAAAATGCCCTCCTAAAAGGAATTTGGGCACCTTTGCGCATCTAGGCTGCAAAAAAGTATCACACATGTGGTATCGCCGTACTCAGGAGAAGTTGGGGAATGAGTTTTGGGGTGTCATTTTACATATACCCATGCTGGGTGAGATAAATATCTAGGTCAAATGCCAACTTTGTATAAAAAAATGGGAAAAGTTGTCTTTTGCCGAGATATTTCTCTCACCCAGCATGGGTATATGTAAAATGACACCCCAAAACACATTGCCCAACTTCTCCTGATTACGGAGATACCACATGTGTGACACTTTTTTGCAGCCTAGGTGGGCAAAGGAGGCCACATTCCAAAGAGCACCTTTCGGATTTCACCGGCCATTTTTTACAGATTTTGATTTCAAACTACTTACCACACATTTGGGTCCCTAGAATGCCAGGGCAGTATAACTACCCCACAAGTGACCCCATTTTGGAAAGAAGACACCCCAAGGTATTCGCTGATGGGCATAGTGAGTTCATAGAAGTTTTTATTTTTTGTCACAAGTTAGTGGAATATGAGACGTTGTAAGAAAAAATAAAAAAATAAATCAGCATTTTCCACTAACTTGTGACAAAAAATATAAAGTTCAATGAACTCACTATGCCCATCAGCGAATACCTTAGGGTGTCTACTTTCCGAAATGGGGTCATTTGTGGGGTGTTTGTACTGTATGGCCATTGTAGAACCTCAGGAAACATGACAGGTGCTCAGAAAGTCAGAGCTGCTTCAAAAAGCGGAAATTCACATTTTTGTACCATAGTTTGTAAACGCAATAACTTTTACCCAAACCATTTTCTTTTTACCCCCAATTTTTTTTTTATCAAAGACATGTAGAACAATAAATTTAGAGAAAAATTTATATATGGATGTTGTTTTTTTTGCAAAATTTTACAACTGAAAGTGAAAAATGTCATTTTTTTGCAAAAAAATCGTTAAATTTCGATTAATAACAAAAAAAGGAAAAATGTCAGCAGCAATGAAATACCATGAAGTGTATTTGAGATACTGCGCTGAAGGACAATTTTTAGAGATTTATATTACTATACAGTTATTGCAACTGGGTGCAGGCTGGCATACGAGGATGTATCACTATACAGGTATTTAAGCTGGTTTGAAGACCGCTTACCTGTAGCGAAGACCTCAGTTGGCGTGCTTCTGTCTGCGTCCCTGTAGTTTCGGAAAAACGGCTTTTTTCTCTTATCTTTTTCTTTTCTCCGCTTTTTTGCTGGTTTATTGCTTTGGATGTAAGTTCATTTTTCTTTCTTCTTTATCGATGCTTTGGGTTAGGATGGGGTAATCCAGCTGCAGGATGGGTCGGCGTGCTGTCTCGTGCCCCGGCCGGTGGCACGCTGCTGCCGCAGGTGGAGGTGTGTGTGGGGGAGTGGTTGGCGCTCACTTGGAGTTTGTTAGTGACGTCACTAAAGCGGTCAGGCAATGACCGACAGGTGCCAGGTATCCTCCAACGCGTTTCGAACAGAACGCTGTTCTTCCTCAGGGAGTGCTGCCTGGCTGTTTATGCACCCTTTTTTTAGGTACTTCTCCAGCGCTTTAACCTCTTCCCTGCCAGTCCTGCATGGATTCAGTGTTATTTGCCTATTCAAAAGCGAACAGTTCCAGCTCTGCATTTAGTCCGTTTGGTATTAGGCTATCCATATTAAATATCCATTTGGATTCTTTTTTTGACATCTCTTTGATGTAGTCCCCCCCCCTCTTGTTAGATGGTATTATTTCCACCCCGCAAAATCGGGATCCAGCAAAGTTTCCCCCATGCTTTATACTGTAGTGACGTGATAATGGATGTCCATCATATTTTCTGGTTATGTTGTATACATGTTCTCCCATTCTTTTCTTTAGGGTTCTCTTGGTGCGGCCCACGTAGATTTTATTACAGGGGCATGTTAAGGTATATATGACCCCTTTACTGTTGCAGGTAATGAACTGTTTTATGGTGTGTTTATAGGATCCTTCTGAATTGGTGATTTCTGTTATGGTTTTGTTATTTTTCGATATTTTGCATGCTCTACAGGTTCTACGTGGATGGAACCCTCCTAATCCTTCTTCTTTTGGTTTCTGATTTCTTTCCCCTACATTGGTTCCTGTACATCTACCTGTTGAGGCAATCATGTTACCTATATTTTGTGCCCTTCTGAATACAAATTTTGGATCTTTCGGGATAAGTTCTCCTATTATTTTGTCTTCCTTGAGAATGTCCCAGTGTCTTTTTACTATTTTTTTGAACATTGGGACCTGGTCACTGTACGGTGTTATGATAGGTGGAATTATTATGTTGATTTCAATGTCCAGATTTTTATTATTATTATTATTTTCCTTTTTTGCTGTTAGTAGAGTTTGTCTGTTTAGTTGGTTTATTTCTATCTTTTGCTCCAGCAATTTTATTGTGTCATATCCCTTATGTTCCAATTTTTTCTGTACGGTGTCTGCTTCCTTTTCATATTCCTCTATTTCTGTGCAGTTTCGTCTTAGCCTCATAAATTGACTCCGCGGGATATTTTTCAGCCATTTGGGAAGGTGGCAGCTATTCATCGATATGAAGCTATTCCCATCCGTCGGTTTGCTATAGGTTTTGGTAAGTAATTTGTTTCCCTCTATGTAGATGGTTAGATCCAAAAAGTTGATTTCTTTACTGCTGTATATAGAACTAAATTCCAAGTAAAAATCATTTTTATTAATCTCATTTAAAAATTCCAGCAGTTTTGTTTCCCCCCTATCCCATATAAAAACAATGTCGTCGATAAAACGTTGCCAGAGGACGAGACCCGCACGGGGGGCGCCACCTGGGTGGATGGTTAACTCCTCCCACCACCCGACATATAGGTTAGCGAACCCCGGTGCGAATCTCGTCCCCATCGCGGTACCCCACGTCTGTAGGTAAAATTGTTCATTGTATAAAAAATAATTTTTAGTTAAGATGAACATAATGCATTCTCCCAAAAAGTTAATTTGTGTTTCAGGCATTTCTCCTTTTTTTGTTAAAAAATATTGAACAGCGTCCACTCCTTTCTTGTTTTCTATCACGGTGTATAATGATTTTACATCCAGTGTGCCAATTATGTAGTTATCTTTCCATTCCACATCTTTAAGGATTTGTAGAGTGTGTTGGGTGTCTTTAAGATAGGTTGGTAGTACCTGCACGTAGGGTTGTAGTTGCTGGTCAATATATTTGGATAGTGAGCTGGTGAGACAGTCTATGCCTGACACAATAGGTCTCCCCGGTGGGTTTTCCATGTTCTTGTGTATTTTGGGGTTATGGTATAGTACAGCAATTTTTGGATGGATGTTGTTTATAAAAATTGCTTCTTTTTTATTAAAAATGCCTGTATCTCTCCCTTTTTGGACTAGCCCTTTTAGTTGTTTTTTGAACAGTTCAGTGGGGTCACTTTTTAATTTTTTGTATGTTCTTGTATCACTTAGAATATTTTCGGTTTCCTTTTTGTAATTCTCGGTGTTAAGTAGGACAATGCCCCCCCCTTTGTCAGCTGGGCGTATGATGATGTTGTGATCTTTTTGCATGCTGAAGATGGCTTTCTTTTCTTCTTCCGAGATATTGCGCATGTACTGAGGATTTTTTGGGTATTTAATTTTCCTTATGTCCCTTGTGACTTGGTTCATAAAACTGTTTAAAGCTGAGGAGTATTCCTGTAAGGGGTTGTATCGTGATTTAGGCCTTAAATTGGTGTGTTTGTAGATATCTGTCGGCTCCTCCTCTGTATCTTTGCATGTTATTCTGTGTTGGTTTTTTTGGGGCATTTGGTTGTTTGCAGATTTTTTTATAAAGTATTTTTTCAGGGCTAAATTCCTCATAAATTTTCTCACCCCGATAAATGCCTCAAATTTGTTGAGGTATACCGTAGGGGCGAATTTTAGTCCCTTGTTGAGGATTTTTTCCTCCCCTGGTTTTAGAGTGTGGTCGCTAAGGTTGTATATTTTTTGTCCCCATTTTTCCTCTGTTTCTGTTTTTCCTATTGATTTTTTCTTTTTTTTGGAGAATTTCCCCCCTCTGCATCCCTTTTTTGTTTGTATTTTTTCGGACCTGAAAAAAGATCCAAAATTTGTATTCAGAAGGGCACAAAATATAGGTAACATGATTGCCTCAACAGGTAGATGTACAGGAACCAATGTAGGGGAAAAAAATCAGAAACCAAAAGAAGAAGGATTACGAGGGTTCCATCCACGTAGAACCTGTAGAGCATGCAAAATATCGAAAAATAACAAAACCATAACAGAAATCACCAATTCAGAAGGATCCTATAAACACACCATAAAACAGTTCATTACCTGCAACAGTAAAGGGGTCATATATACCTTAACATGCCCCTGTAATAAAATCTACGTGGGCCGCACCAAGAGAACCCTAAAGAAAAGAATGGGAGAACATGTATACAACATAACCAGAAAATATGATGGACATCCATTATCACGTCACTACAGTATAAAGCATGGGGGAAACTTTGCTGGATCCCGATTTTGCGGGGTGTAAATAATAATACCATCTAACAAGAGGGGGGGGACTACATCAAAGAGATGTCAAAAAAAGAATCCAAATGGATATTTAATATGGATAGCCTAATACCAAACGGACTAAATGCAGAGCTGGAACTGTTCGCTTTTGAATAGGCAAATAACACTGAATCCATGCAGGACTGGCAGGGAAGAGGTTAAAGCGCTGGAGAAGTACCTATAAAAAGGGTGCATAAACAGCCAGGCAGCACTCCCTGAGGAAGAACAGCGTTCTGTTCGAAACGCGTTTGGGGATACCTGGCACCTGTCGGTCATTGCCTGACCGCTTTAGTGACGTCACTAACAAACTCCAAGTGAGCGCCAACCACTCCCCCACACACACCTCCACCTGCGGCAGCAGCGTGCCACCGGCCGGGGCACGAGACAGCACGCCGACCCATCCTGCAGCTGGATTACCCTATCCTAACCCAAAGCATCGATAAAGAAGAAAGAAAAATGAACTTACATCCAAAGCAATAAACCAGCAAAAAAGCGGAGAAAAGAAAAAGATAAGAGAAAAAAGCCGTTTTTCCGAAACTACAGGGACGCAGACAGAAGCACGCCAACTGAGGTCTTCGCTACAGGTAAGCGGTCTTCAAACCAGCTTAAATACCTGTATAGTGATACATCCTCGTATGCCAGCCTGCACCCAGTTGCAATAACTGTATAGTAATATAAATCTCTAAAAATTGTCCTTCAGCGCAGTATCTCAAATACACTTCATTGCCTTTCCAGTGCGGCAGTTTTGTGTGGTTCTTGCCGCGATACCGCTGCTTTTTGCAGACAGCATCAACTGAGCGCCACCCCTGCAATTCTCCTGTCCTATTAGCAATGAAATACCACCAAATGAAAGCTCTATTAGTGAGAAGAAAAGGAGGTAAAATTCATTTGGGTGGTAAGTTGCATGACCGAGCAATAAACGGTGAAAGTAGGATAGGTCAGAAGTGTAAAAAGTGGCCTGGTCATTAAGGGTGTTTAAGCTATGGGGGCTGAGGTGGTTAAATAAATAGGAAAAAGTATACATATTAGGTATTGACACGTCCGTAACGATCTGCTCTATAAAACTGTCACATGACCTAACCCCTCAGATGAACGCTGTAAAAATTAATAAATAAAAACTGTTCCAAAACAGCCAATTTTTTGGTCACCTTGCCCTATTAAGTGTAATAATGAATGATCAAAAAATCCTATGTATCCAAAAATGGTACCAATAAAAACCTCAACTATTTCTGCAAAAGACGAGCCCCTGCACAAGACGATAGGCAGAAAAATTAAAAAACATATGGCGTTCAGAAAATGGACACACAAAAACATAATTTCTTTTTCAAAAATGCTTTATTATGTAAAACTGAAACAAACAAACAAACAAACAGACATATTTGATATCATTGTGTCTGTAACCACCTGCTCTATAAAAATAGCACATGATCTACCCTGTCAGATGAATATTGTAAAAAAAAAATTAAACGGTGCCAAAACAGCCATTTTTCGGTTACCTTGCCTCACAAAAAACGTAGTATACAGCAATTGAAAATCATATGTACCCCAAAATAGTACCAATAAAACTGGCACCTTATCCCCTAGTTTCCAAAATAGGGTCACTTTTTGGGAGTTTCTACTGTATGGGTGCATCAGGAAGCTTTAAATGGACATGGCATCTAAAACCAGTCCAGCAAAATCTGCCTTCCAAAAACCATACAGCGCTCCTTTTCTTCTGCACCCTGCCGTGCGCCCTTACATCGGTTTACGACCACATGTGGGGTGTTTCTGTAAACCGCGGAATCAGGGTAATAAATATTGAGTTTTGTTTGGCTGTTAACCCTCAATGTGTTAAAGAAAAAATTTAATAAAATGGAAAATCTGCCAAAAAAGTGAAATTTAGAAATTTCATCTTCATTTTCCTTTAATTCTTGTGGAACACCTAAAGGGTGAACAAAGTTTGTAAAATCAGTTTTGAGTAACTTGAGGTGTGTAGTTTCTACAATGGGGTCATTTATGGGGGGTTTCCACTTTGTAAGCCCCACAAAGTGACTTCAGACCTGAACTGGTCCTTAAAAAGTAGGTTTTGGAAATATTCTTAAAAATTTTAAGAATTGCTTCTAAACTTCAAAGCCTTCTAACGTCCTAAACAAAATAAAAAAATAAAATGACATTTCCAAAATTATGCCAACATAAAGTAGACATATGGGGAATGTTAAGTAATAAATATTTTATTAGGTATCACTTTCTGTTTTAGAAGCAGAAAAATAGAAATATTGGGAAATTTGGGATTTTTTCAGAAATAAAGGTGAAATATATTGACTCAAATGTATGACTATCATGAAGTACAATGTATCACGAGAAAAAAATGGCTTGGATAAATAAAAGTGTTCCAAAGCTATTACCACATAAAGTGATGCATGTCAGATTTGTAAATTTTGACCTGGACACTGGGACATCCATGACCCTTGGTCATGAAAGGGTTAAGGTGAAATAAGGCTGTGTCCTTAAAGAGTTAAAGGAAGGCCATCCACAAAATTTTGAGTTACTGGTATAACTCCTCTTGGCTAATCTCAGAAGGAAAATGACATAATTTATCCATCCCAGAAGTCTCCTTGTCTTTTAGAGTGTTAAGGAATATAGCCAGTTACAGATGGTAATTTAATGGCACATTAAGAACATGTCTTAAGTGCATAATATTGTAAAATCAATTCTTCCCAGTATGTCTAGCAGAGAGCTGATAGACAGAGCATTTAATTGATTCTGAATTAAACACCTAAACTCTTTCACCTCGTCATTTATGATTCACTAAAGCACTACCTTCGATATACGGCTCTGGAGATACTGAAGCATCTTCCTATTCTCTAAGATACACTCCAAGGGCGTAAGACGGCTCCAAGGGCGATAAAAGCTCTGCCACTTGAAACATCCTTCCAAGATTTGCCCATTAGCAGAGAATATTCTAATTTGTTTAAGTTGTATTTTTCATTCTGAATTTTTAACAATATTTAGTGATAGCTTTTGGTTTTAGTAGTTTTTTTAAGATTTAGATAAAATTTTGATACATTTAAATGACACATCACATTTTTTTCAGGAGATTTGTTTAAAAAAAAATAGATTTATTTACAGTCAAGGTTAGTAACCTTAGTTAGTAGCATTCGAACAGAATTGGTGCCAGGCAGGTATATGGAGGAATTGTGGCATGCATGATGTGCCAAATTTATTATGTTTAAAAACGTTTCAAGGCAGTTTAAAAACGTGACTAGAAATGGGGACATGACAAAGAGAAGTTGTAAAATACACCTGATTTATTAATGGCATGCTTCATTTTTGTGCAAAAGATTGGTCTAAAGTAAGTTAAGAAGGGGTGGAGCCTGGCAGTGGAGCTGTGCATACATGCCTGTGTGAGCTCTGCTCTGGACCAAGTGGAACCGGGCAACTACCAATGTCACAAGCTTTCATAAAAGCACTCATATCAAAAGCACTGGAACCTGTCAGAAGGGACATACAAGACATCAAGCGTGATATAAGGCAAGTGTCCTTGCAAGTTGACATGATGGAAGTTAACCAGGGAGCCATAGTGGAATTTGGTACGGCAGTATCCTCCAGCCTAGATAACACACAGGCCCATATCAACTTACTATACAACTTGGTAGAAGACCAAGATAACAGGGGGCACAGAAACAATGTGCTCCTTAAGGGACTCCCTGAAACCATCCCAGCAGAAAGTTTGATGGCGTCTGTGACGGAACTGTTTTTCCTGCTGCAGGGAACAGATACCTCTGATGACCTGACTCTGGACAGAGCTCACCGGGCCCTACGTCCAACGCCTAGACAAAATGATCCCCCAAGAGATGTTATATGCCGCATGGTCAGTTATCAAGCTAAAGAGAAGATCTTAAAGGAGGCACGGGCCTCTACAACTTTTACTTTTGCAGACGTTCCTTTTTATATTTATCAAGATCTCTCCCCATGACACTGCAGAAGCAGAGAGTCATGAAACCGCTCTTGGAGATCCTGAAAGGGAAATCCATCACATATCACTGGCTACATCCTTTTGGATTACTTATTAATACCCCTGGGAAGAAACTAACTGTTTGTGCACATACTAATCTACAAGTGGTCTGTGACACACTGGATATACCTGCTGTGGATATACCAGACTGGAACACTGCCTGTGACCTAGCAGACCTGCCTCCACTTCCATCCATCGCCCCTTGGACGCCATCGCACTCCGCAAAACAACAGCGGCAGAGGAGTAAGGTGGACAAGCTCACACCAAGGCGGCTTGCTGTGGACAATGAGGGATGAGTCGAGGCCCACCACGACTGGACACGGTCACCCTGATATCCTTTGCCCTGGAGGCCTCTTATGAATTTGCGCCCCGGCAGACATGCCTCATGGAGCCCATCTGCTCAATCTAACTCCTTTCCTCGCCCTTTATCTTACTTTAGTTTTTTCTCTCCACTTGTCCTTTTAACATGCCTTTCCTTTTATTATTTTTAAATTTTCACTTATACGCATTTATATCCTGACTCAATGTTGCAGGGACCTGCTCTTAGTGACTAGTCGGTCTGTTGATCCTACTAGATTAACAAGCTTCCTTTCATAGAATATAGCTATATACTACAGTTCCACACTCATTGCCCAATATTGGGTTACTTTAAGGCCCGTATTCCACTGCCTTGGTCTTTGTAGTGGTTACCACCCCCCTCCTTCCGTACTTTGAATATGTGTAAACAGATAACCTCTGTTGTCCCAAATATGACCAATCTAGGAGAAGATATATCTAAGGTATATTGGAGACTTGTAGCTCCAGATACTTATCTAGTTTCTATTGTTTCTGTTGTTTTTATTTCAGTTAGGTTTTATTACGCACTCTGTCTTGGTTTTGAAGTGTCCATAACGGCAACATCCCCTGAGAAGTATATTATATCCCATGGCTATGGTTGTTGTCTGTTCCTTTAACATAAGAGGTCTAAACGCACCCTCCAAGCTCTCTCAAATTTGCCAATTCCTAAACAAAAAACATGTAAGAGTAGCTATGTTACACGAAACACATTTTCGGGAGGGTCATGTCCCTAACCTGACTCGCTCAGTTTACAATCAATGGTTCCATAGTCTCACCCTGGAGTCTGTCATTGTAATACATGAAAACTTACCCTTGGAGGTGTGCTCTACCTTTACAGACAAGGAAGGGAGATATGTTTTTATTAATGGGTTGATAGGCAACCAGATGTATACCTTTTGGAATCTATATGCCACAAATACCTCTCAGCAACCATGGCTTTCTAAAGCATTTGAAGCTTACCGTTACTTTGCTGAAGGTATTTCAATTGTTGGCAGAGATCTGAACTTAGCGCTCCACCCTCAACTGGACAGCTCAACAGGGGCGTCCTCCCTCTTCCAGGGTTCAGTACAGAAAATCCGAACTGCAATAGCAGACTCTGGCCTAGTAGATGCCTGCAGAACAATACACCCCAACATCAGAGACTATACCTTCTACTCTATGTCTCATGGGTCATATCAATGTCTTGACTATATATTTATCCCTCCTTATATACTATCCTCCTGCAAACAGGCATTAATTGGTAACCTTTTTCTTTCAGACCATGCGCCTCTACCCATTGAGATTGGCCTTGTGGGTCTCCCAAAGCCAGAATTCACCAGGCGACTGAACAAAACCTTGCTCAGCAACCAAGTTCATGTCCAAAATATGATGAAGAATTTGAAGAATTATTTATTCGATAACGAATCTCCTACGGTCTCATCAGGTTTATTTTGGGAGGCCCACAAGGCTGTCAAAAGGGGCCACTTGATTTCCCTGGGTACCTATCTCAAAAGGAAAAGGGAGAAAGACATGTTCAAAGTCAACGTAAAATACAGGAGCTAGAACTCCTACATAAACGGAAGCTAACCTCAGAAAGTCTAGCTCGTTCAGATATCCTAAGGTCAGAACTAAAAAACATCCTAATCGACATACAGCTAAACTATATATCTCAGAAAGATATAAATATTACGCCCACGAAGACAAGACCTCCAAGTATATGCTCTCCCAACTTAAGAAATGCAGGGCCTGAACTTACACTGACCAAAAATATAAACGCAACACTTTCGGTTTTGCTCCCATTTTGCATGAGCTGAACTCAAAGATCTGAAACAAATTCTACATACACAAAAGACCCATTACTCTCAAATATTGTTCACAAATCTGTCTAAATCTGTGTTAGTGAGCACTTCTCCTTTGCCGAGATAATCCATCCCACCTCACAGGTGTGGCATATCAAGGTGCTGATTAGACAGCATGAATATTGCACAGGTGTGCCTTAGACTGCCCACAATAAAAGGCCGCTCTGAAATGTGCACAGTTTTGCCTTACTGGGGGGGAAGGGGGGAGGTCAGAAAACCAGGTGTGGCCACTATTTGCCTCACGCAGTGCAACACATCTCCATTGCATAGGGTTGATCAGGTTGTTGATAGTGGCCTGTGAAATGTTGGTCCACTCCTCTACAATAGCTGTGCAAAGTTTCAGAATATTGGAAGGAACTGGAACATGCTGTCTTATACGCCGATCCGGAGCATCCGAAACGTGCTCAATGGGTGACATGTCCGGTGAGTATGCTGGCCATGCAAGAACTGGGATGTTTTCAGCTTCCAGGAATTGTGTACAGATCCTTGCAATATGGGGCCGTGCATTATCATGCTGCAACATCAGGTGATGGTCGTGGATGAATTGCACAACAATGGGACTCTCATCACGGTATCTCTGTGCATTCAAAATGCCATAAAAAAAAAGGACCTGTGTTCGTAGTCCATAACATACGCCTGCCCATACCATAACCCCACCGCCACCATGGGCCACTCAATCCACAATGTTGACGTCAGCAAACCCCTCATCCACACGACGCCACACACGCTGTCTGCCATCTGCCCTGAACAGTGAAAACCGGTACTCATTCGTGAACAGAACGCCTCACCAACGTGCCAGACGCCATCGAATGTGAGCATTTGCCCACTCAAGTCGGTAACTGCAGCCAGGTCCAGACCCCGATGAGGATGACGAGAATGCAGATGAGCTTCCCTGAGACGGTTTCTGACAGTTTGTGCAGAAATTCTTTGGTTATGCAAACCGATTGTTGCTGCAGCTGTCCGGGTGGCTGGTCTCAAACTATCATGGAGGTGAACATGCTGGATGTGGAGGTCCTGGGCTGGTGTGGTTACACATGGTCTGCGGTTGTGAGGCCGGTTAGATGTACTGCCAAATTCTCTGAAACGCCTTTGGAGACAGCTTAAGGTAGAGAAATGAACATTCATTGCACGGGCAACAGCTCTGGTAAACATTACTGCAGTCAGCATGCCAATTTCCCACTCCCTCAAACGTTGCGACATCTGTGGCATTGTGCTTTATGATCAAACTGCACATTTCAGAGTGTCCTTTTATTGTGGGAAGTCTAAGGCACACCTGTGCAATATTCATGCTGTCTAATCAGCACCTTGTTATGCCACACCTGTGAGGTTCGATGGATTATCTCGGCAAAGGAGAAGTGCTCACTAACACAGATTTAGACAGATTTGTGAACAATATTTGAGAGTAGAGTTGAGCGGACACCTGGATGTTCGGGTTCGGCAGGTTCCGCCGAACTTGAAAAAAAAGTTCAGGTTCGGGACCCGAACTTGACCCGGACTTGAACCCGAACTCCATTGAAGTCAATGGGGACCCGAACTTTTAAGCACTAAAATGGCTGTAAAATAGCCCTGGAAAGAGCTAGAGGGCTGCAAAAGGCAGCAAAATGTGCTTAAGAGCATGGCAAATGCTCTGCAAACAAATGTGGATAGGGAAATGAATTAAAAAAACATAAAAGACCTTAAAAAAATAAAAATTAGGAATGATGTAGGAGGAAGAGGTTGAGGAGGCGGTAAATGGGTGGATGTGGTGGTGTAGCCTCACGTGGTGGTCTAGTTGGAAGCGGCGGCGAAGGAGGAATAGGTAGACGACACAGATGTGTGTTATTTTGCATTTTTACATAGGGGTATCCTCCAAAATATTGGGACATATAAAAAAATATAAAAAATTAAATAAGTGCACTTGAGTACAAGTATGGATGGTTAAGGCTGTTAGAACTGTCTATTCTGCACAAGGTACAGACAAGTCTTGTGGGATCCAGGCCTGGTTCATTTTAATGAATGTGAGCTTGTCCACGTTGGCTGTGGACAGGCGGCTGCGTCTGTCTGTGACGCCTCTTGCCGTGCTAAATACACGTTCAGAGAGCACACTAGCTGCAGGGCAGGCCAGCACCTCCAAGGCATACAGGATAAGCTCTGGCCATGTGGACAATTTGGAGACCCAGAAGTTAAATGGGGCAGAACCATCAGTCAGAACGTGTAGGCGTGTGCACAGGTACTGTTCCACCATGTTGCTCAAATGCTGCCTCCTGCTAACACGCTCCATATCAGCAGTTGGGGCCGGTTGTTGCGGCGAGGTGACAAAGCTTTTGCACATGTCGGCCATGCTAACCCTGCCTTCTGAGGTGCTGGCGCTGACACAGCTGCATTGGCGACCTCTTCCTCCTACCCTGCCTTCGCCTTGTGCTTCCACTTGTCCCCCGGCGTCAGTCGGGAATGCTCTCAGGAGCACGTCTACCAGCGTGCACCTGTAGTCGTGCATCTTCCGATCATGCTCCAGTGAGGGAATTAAGGACGTCACATTGTCTTTGTAACGGGGATCCAGCAGGGTGGCCACCCAGTAGTCAGCACACGTTAAAATGTAGGAAAATCTGCTGTCGTTGCGCAGGCACTGCAGCATGTAGTCGCTCATGTGTGCCAGGCTGCCCAGAGGTAAGGACAAGCTGTCCTCTGTGGGAGGCGTATCGTCTGCGTCCTCCGTATCCCCCAAGCCACGCACCAGTGATGGCTGCGTTGGGTGCCAACCCGCTGTAAACGTGCTTTATCCTCCTCCTCATCCTCCTCCTCCTTGTCCTCCAGTAGTGGGCCCTAGCTGGCCAAATTTGTACCTTGCCTCTGCTGTTGCAAAAAACCTCCCTCTGAGCCACTTCTAAAAAACTGGCCTGAAAGTGTTAGAAATGACCCCTCTTCCTCCTCCTCCTCGTTCTGGGCCACATCCTCTTCCATCATCGCCCTAAGTGTTTTCTCAAGGAGACATAGAAGTGGTAATGTAACGCTGATAACGGCGTCATCGCCACTCGCACAGTCTCTCCAGCATGTGCAAGGTTGAGTTCCACCTGGTGGGCACATCGCATATGAGGCGGTGAGCGGGAAGGCCGAAGTTACGCTGTAGAGCAGACAGCCGAGCGGCGGCAGGATGAGAACGCCGGAAGCGCGCACAGACGGGCCGCATTTTATGCAGCAGCTCTGACATGTCGGGGTAGTTGTGAATGAATTTCTGCACCACCAAATTGAGCACATGCGCCAGGCAAGGGATGTGCGTCAAGCCGGCTAGTCCCAGAGCTGCAACGAGATTTCGCCCATTATCGCACACCACCAGGCCGGGCTTAAGGCTCACTGGCAGCAACCACTCGTCGGTCTGTTGTTCTATACCCCGCCACAGCTCCTGCGCGGTGTGGGGCCTGTCCCCCAAACACATCAGTTTCAGAACGGCCTGCTGACGTTTACCCCTGACTGTGCTGAAGTTGGTGGTGAAGGTCGCTGACCGGATGAGGAGGTGGTAGAAGAGGAGGAGGAAGCCGAGTAGGAAGAGGAGGCGGTAGAAGAGGAGGAGGAAGCCGAGTAGGAAGAGGAGGCAACAGGAGGCAAAGAATGATGCCCTGCGATCCTTGGCGGCGGAAGGACGTGCGCCAAACAGCTCTCCGCCTGGGGCCCAGTGTGCAGTTAGGGCGATATAGCGTCCCTGGCCGTGCTTACTGGTCCACGTATCTGTGGTTAGGTGGACCTTGCCACAGATGACGTTGCAGTATATAAAACACAGTGTTTTTTCCACCCCGGTATGCGAAAGCCGTATTTCTGGCCTAAAATGAACAGTCCCTTATGCACCTATAATCCTAGATGTGCACTATATGAAACAGAGGAGTTTGTTTCACTGAGTATGCCCCAGTATGCCAAAGCCGTATTTCTGGCCTAAATGTGACACTGACTTATGCACCTATAATCCTAGATGTGCACTATATGAAACCGATGTTTTTTTTTTCACCCCAGTATGCCCCAGTATGAGAAAGCCGTATTTCTGGCCTAAATTTCACAGTAACTTATGCACCTATAATCACAGATGTGCAGTATATCAGAGTTTTTTTTTTAACCCCAGTAAGCAAAAGCCGTATTTCTGGCCTAAAATGAACAGTCCCTTATGCACCTATAATCCTAGATGTGCACTATATGAAACCGAGGGGTTTGTTTCACCCAGTATGCCCCAGTATGCCAAAGCCGTATTTCTGGCCTAAATGTGACACTCACTTATGCACCTATAATCACAGATGTGCACTATATGAAATAGAGTTTTTTTTTTTCACCCCAGTATGCCCCAGTATGAGAAAGCCGTATTTCTGGCCTAAATGTAACACTCACTTATGCACCTCTAATCCCAGATGTGCAGTATATCAGAGTTTTTTTTTAACCCCAGTATGCCCCATTATGAGAAAGCCGTATTTCTGGCCTAAATTGAACAGTCACTTATGCAGCGATAATCCTAGATGTGCACTATATGAAACAGAGGTTTTTTTTTAACCCCAGTGTCTCAAAGCAGTATTTCTGGACTTGCAGACATGCAGATATCCTGTGCTGGTGCACTATCGTTGCATAAAATGGCTGCTAATTAGGTATTGACTAACTGAAGGAAAATAAGTTCGTTTTTAGTAGTAGTTGGCTCAGGGCAGGCTTAAAACTATTATACACTGCACCCACAAAACACATTTGCTGTAGATCGCTGAGTAAAGAAGCAGTTCTTCATAAGATTCCTCCCTGATCTCTCCCTCACAGCAGCTGCAGCCTATCTCTACACTAATCCGAGCAGAGTGATGGTCGGCACTACGTAACTCCAGCTTAAATAGAGGCTGGGTCACATGCTGCAGTTGGCTAATCACAGCCATGCCAATAGTAGGCATGGTTGTGATGGCCTCTTGGGGCAAGTAGTATGACGCTTGTTGATTGGCTGCCTTGCAGCCTTTCAAAAAGCACCATAAAAATCGCCGAACACCGAACCCGAACCTTTACGTAAATGTGCCGAAAAACCTAAAGTTCGGTACGAACCCGAACTTTACAGTTCGGGTTCACTCAACTCTATTTGAGAGTAATCGGTCTTTTCTGTATGTAGAAAAATTGAAAAGAATGGCGTGGTATTGAACAGGCAGGAAATGCTCAAACCCACATGCAGTTGTGCATATACACTCACCTAAAGAATTATTATGAACACCATACTAATACGGTGTTGGACCCCCTTTTGCCTTCAGAACTGCCTTAATTCTACGTGGCATTGATTCAACAAGTTGCTGATAGCATTCTTTAGAAATGTTGGCCCATATTGATAGGATAGCATCTTGCAGTTGATAGAGATTTGAGGGATGCACATCCAGGGCACGAAGCTCCCGTTCCACCACATCCCAAAGATGCTCTATTGGGTTGAGATCTGGTGACTGTAGGGGCTATTTTAGTACAGTGAACTCATTGTCATGTTCAAGAAACCAATTTGAAATGATTCGAGCTTTGTGACATGGTGCATTATCCTGCTGGAAGTAGCCATCAGAGGATGGATACATGTTCTCATTCTGTTTACGCCAAATTTGGACTGTACCATTTGAATGTCTCAACAGAAATCGAGACTCATCAGACCAGGCAACATTTTTCCAGTCTTTAACAGTCCAATTTTGGTGAGCTCGTGCAAATTGTAGCCACTTTTTCCTATTTGTAGTGGAGATGAGTGGTACCCGGTGGGGTCTTCTGCTGTTGTAGCCCATCCGCCTCAAGGTTGTGCATGTTGTGGCTTCACAAATGCTTTGCTGCATACCTCGGTTGTAACGAGTGGTTATTTCAGTCAACGTTGCTCTTCTATCAGCTTGAATCAGTCAGCCCATTCTCCTCTGACCTCTAGCATCCACAAGGCATTTTTGCCCACAGGACTGCCGCATACTGGATGTTTTTCCCTTTTCACACCATTCTTTGTAAACCCTAGAAATGGTTGTGCGTGAAAATCCCAGTAACTGAGCAGATTGTGAAATACGGCCCGTCTGGCACCAACAACCATGCCACGCTCAAAATTGCTTAAATCACCTTTCTTTCCCATTCTGACATTCAGTTTGGAGTTCAGGAGATTGTCTTGACCAGGACCACACCCCTAAATGCATTGAAGCAACTGCCATGTGATTGGTTGACTAGATAATTGCATTAATGAGAAATAGAACAGGTGTTCCTAATAATTCTTTAGGTGAGTGTATATCCAGGGGAGCAAATCCTGCACTTGTGGCCCGTTGCTAATGACGATCCCCAGCAAAAATGCATACAGTGGAGGATGCCCGCAGCGAACCACAAGTACCACAATAGACATCCTACACAAGATAGCAATTATGTGGATGTGATAATCAATATAACAATATAATAATAACAAAGACAGGTGCACTCTGCGGTCTTACTAAATCCTCAAACTGATTTTAAAATTGAGAGATTAGCCAACATGTCCTACAGGTGTAGGACATGTCTGAGCCCGAGCACCGCGCCAAGGTTTCTCAAGTAGCTTGGGACCTAACACTCACCTACCTGTGCCGTATGGGCAATACCAGGGGCCAGTGGGCAAATTACAGGAGCATGAGGTCCAACTCACAGACAACTCACCAGTTACCTCAAGCATGTAACCATGCTAGCAATGGGAGGAGGGAGGAGTCTGCGAGTCCCACTCAAGACTGGCTGATATGGCCCAGGCCTCGCAGGTGCACCTAAATGTAGCCTGTGGATGGAAAACAGGCTCATTTAAATTGGAGTTTATACACCTCCAGACATCTCTATATTCAAAAACTGAAAAGAAAGGTGTGGTATTATACAGGCAGGAAGTGCCCACACCCACATGCAGTTGTGCATATATATCTAGGGGAGAAATTCCTGCACTTGTGGCCCGTTGCTAATGACGATCCCCAGCAAAAATGCATACAGTGGAGGATGCCCGCGGCGAACCACAAGTAGCACAATATACATGCTACACAAGATAGCAATTATGTGGATGTGATAATCAATATAACAATATAATAATAACAAAGACAGGTGCACTCTGCGGTCTTACTAAACCTCAAACTGATTTTAAAATTGAGAGATTACCAAATATGTCCTACAGGTGTAGGACATGTCTGAGCCCGAGCACCGCGCCAAGGTTTCTCAAGTAGCTCGGGATTATCATCTTTTCTGTATGTAGAAAATGTTTCAGATCTTTGAGTTCAGCTCATGCAAAATTGGAGCAAAACCCGAAAGTGTTGTATTTATATTTTTGTTCAGTGTGTATCCGGTCTGTCAAATCAGCTTCTTCTCAGCCATTGTTATTAACCAGTCAAATAGCGTCCCACTTTAGTAAGTTCTACAACCAACTACAATATTAGGGGAAAAGAGAGTCCCAACTTAAAGCTAGTAGGATTAATGACATAGACACATGGCTAGATTCATTCTACCTGCCTTGCTTGAACACTGAACAGGCAGCAACCTTGTCACACCCTTTTACAATTGAGGAAAGCAGTCCGATTGACTCCCTTGCATAAAAGCCCAGGCCCTAATGGGCTGCCCCTGCTTTATTATAAAACCTTTCGGTCTCTCCTGTTGCCCAAGCTATTAAAAAATTTGTAATGACACACTACAGGGACCACTTTACCCCCACATATGTTGCATGCTACAGTCGCAATAATCCTTAAAGAAGGGAAAGACCTCAAATCATACACAAGCTGCCACCTGATTTCTTTACTAAATACAGACTTAAAGCTCTACGCTAAGATGCTGGCTGTCACGGTAAGTGGGGAAAGGAAGAACACCAAATGAGCAAACTACAACAGTAACACAGACTAGGCCTCAAAGCTAGTGAGGAGGGGGATGGTAACTTCCTAGTTATCCCTGAGCCTCTCCCTGACTGCTGACAGTATGAGCAAATCCTAATGGTGGAAGAACTCATACACCGGAACCTAAGACCTGCTGAAACTGACGCAAACCCTAAATTAGGGAACCGGGATGAGACTGCCGGGATCTTTCACCGTGAAGGGACCAGCGTCTCCCTGAGACCTAGACACAACACACACACAAAGTATAAACAGGAAGACTTAGCTTGAGATGTGTAAGAAGCGAGAGAACCTATAACAACCAGCTTAGAACTCGCTAAGGAAATAACAACCGCAAGGTCTGCAGTGAGAGGCGGGCTTAAATAGAGCCACTAAACAGCAAATGAGCAGAACCTGTGGAGAGGTGAGATCCTGCCCACAATAACAGACAGCAAGGAAAAACAGAAAGACCTGTCAGATAGACTTGCAGTACGTGAGTCTATCTGATCTTCTCAGACTTCTCACAGGGCAGGCAGTGACAGTACCCCCCTTCTACGGGTGACCTCCGGGCACCCAGGACTGACCTTATCCGTGTGTGCCCTGTGAAAGGCCTTCAGAAGGTGACTAGCACTGACATCAGTCACCGGAACCCATGTTTTTTCTTCTGGACCGTAACCCTTCCAATGTACAACGTACTGAAGGGAACCACAAAGAATACGTGAGTTAATTATTCTGGAGATCTGAAACTCCAGATTACCATCTATCATGACAGGAGGAGGCAAGTGAGATGGTTCAGCAGGTTCCACATAGTTTTTCAACAAAGATTTGTGAAATGGATTATGGATCTTCCAAGCCTGCAGAATCCCAGACAAAACGAAACTGGATTAATAATGGCAGGGATCTTGTAAGGACCAATAAATCTTGGGCCTAACTTCCAAGAGGGTATTTTCAACTTAATGTTATTAGTGGACAACCACACCAAATCACCCACACACAGGTCCGGACCAGTCATACGTCTCTTGTCAGCCATACGTTTATATCTTTCGCCCATTTTTTTCAAATTGATTTGAATCTTCTGCCAGATAGATGAAAATGAGGAAGATAATCTCTCCTCTTCAGATATATCAGAGGACTCGATGCCAGAAAAAGTACCAAACTGAGGGTGAAATCAATATGCACCAATAATGGTGACTTATCAGTGGACTCCTGTCTACGGTTGTTCAAGGCAAACTCAGTCAAAGACAAAACACCTCAAATAAGTCTTCAGATTCTGGTTAGTGCGCTCAGTTTGTCCGTTAGAATGAGGGTGAAAAGCCGAAGTTAAAGACAACTATATGAGTACAGAACGCCCTCCAGAACCTGGAAGCAAACTGCGTTACCCTATCAGACACCACATCAGAGGTAATGCCGTGTAATTTCACAATGTTATCAATAAACACTTGAGCGAGAGTTTTGGCATTGGGCAAACCTGATAATGGTATAAAGTGTGCCATCTTACTGAAGCGGTCTACCACCACCAAAATCACAGTCTTCCCAGAAAAGCTAGGTAAATCAGTGATGAAAGTCCATTGACAAATGCGTCCAAGGACGGGA
The DNA here is from genome assembly GCF_905171765.1 of Bufo bufo. Lineage (NCBI taxonomy): Eukaryota > Metazoa > Chordata > Amphibia > Anura > Bufonidae > Bufo > Bufo bufo. Next base: position 285,446,500 of record NC_053389.1, read on the forward strand.
TGGGCAGGACAAAGGAAGAAGAGATCCTGAAGGCCGAGTATGAGTGACCTTGGCACGTGCACAAATCTCACAAGCTGCCACAACGCCCTCCAGAACCTGGAAGCAAACTGCGTTCCCCTTTCAGACACCAAATCAGAGGGAATGCCGTGTAATTTCACAATGTTATCAATAAACACTTGAGCGAGAGTTTTGGCATTGAGCAAACCTGATAATGGTATAAAGTGTGCCATCTTACTGAAGTGGTCTACCACCACCAAAATCCAGTCTTCCCAGAAAAGCTAGGTAAATCAGTGATGAAAGTCCATGGACAAATGCGTCCAAGGACGGGATGGAATGGACAAAGGAAGAAGAGATCCTGAAGGCCAAGTATGAGTGACCTTGGCACGTGCACAGGTCTCACAAGCTGCCACATAGCCCTCCACACTTTTACGTAAACCTGGCCACCCGAATCTCAGAGAAATAAGATCTACAGTGGATCTGCTCCCAGGGTGTCCCGCAAAGACAGTATCATGATGCTCCTTGAACACCTTGTGTCGAAGCCCAGAAGGAACAAACAACCTCCCTAGAGGACAGGAATCAGGTGCCTCACCTTGAGCTCCCAATAACTCTGCCTCAAGTTCAGGATAAAGGGCGGATACCACCACCCCATCAGCCAAAATCGAAGCAGGATCCTCCGAATCTCCCCCCCCCCTCCAGGAAAGCTATGCGACAAAGCATCTGCTTTGACGTTTTTGGCCCCAGGGCAATAAGTGACCACAAATTTAAATCTGGTAAAAAACAATGACCATCTGGCCTGCCTTGAGTTCAGATGCTTTGCTGACTGCAGGTAAAGCAGATTCTTATGGTCAGTAATAACTGTAATGGGATGAATCGCTCCTTCTAACCAATGGCACCATTCTTCAATGGCCAATTTAATGGCGAGCTACTCACCAACATCATAACTTCTTTCAGCAGAAGAGAGTTTTTTTAGAAAAAAAAGCACATGGGCGCCATTTGCCAGGAGAGGGACCCTGCGACAGCACTGCTCCGACTCCCACTTCTGACATGTCAACCTCCACAATGAAAGGTTGAGACACATCGGGTTGCACCAGAATGGGAGCAGAAGCAAAACATTCCTTTATTGCAGAAAAAGCATGTAATGCCTCTTCCGACCAGACTGAGAAGTCCACACCTTTCTTGGTCATATCAGTCAAAGGCTTGACAATAGTGGAATAATTCAGGATACATTTTCTGTAGTAATTAGTAAATCCCAAAAAACCGCATCAGCGCTTTCTGATTCTCAGGTTGATCCCAGTCTAATACCGCACAGACCTTTTCGGGATCCTTCCTGAGGAAGAAAGCAAGTAAACCAGGAACTTCAGCTCCTGAACAGCAAACACACATTTTTCCAACTTAGCATACAACTTATTTTCCTGGAGGATCAATAATACTTGTCTTAAATTATCCTGATGAGTCTCCATATCGGGCGAGTAAATTAGTATGTCATCGAGGTAAATAACAACAAACCTCCCCACCAAATGATGAAAAATGTCATTGATAAAGTGCTGAAAGACTGCCAGAGCATTAGTCAAACCAAAAGGCATGACCAAGTTCTCAAAGTGGCCCTCATGGGTATTAAAAGCCGTCTTCCATTCGTCCTCCTCCATGATTCTTATCAGATTATAAGCCCCTCTAAAAACAAACTTGGAAAACAGCTTGGCTCCAACAGTCTGATCGAATAAATCCGGGATCAAGGGAAGGCGATAAGGATCCCGGACAGTGATAAGATTTAGCTCCTGGAAATCTAAACACAGTCTAAAGGACCCATCTTTTTTTTTTAACAAAAAAGAAGCCAGCAGCCACAGGTGACTTAGATGGTCTAATAAGTCCTTTTGCCAAACTCTCGGTAATATACTCTCGCATAGATACTCTTTCAGGTTGAGAAGGCTATGAGCTGAGCGCTGTGATTGGCCAGCACTACAGCATAGGAGAAAGAGACGCTGTCAGGTTCCCCTGGGTGGAGCCTAACTATGAACTCCACCCTGGGTGGAGCCTAACTATGAACTATAGGAGGCTATACCGGGCGAACGGAGCGGCACCCGGGGATAACAGTAAGTGCAGGGGGATCCCTGGGCGCCGCTCTACACGTCTGTATAGTCAGTTTAGAGCAGTCATCCTCAAACTGCGGCCCTCCAGCTGTTGTAAAACTACAACTCCCACAATGCCCTGCTGGAGGCTGATACCTGTAGGCTGTTCGGGCATGCTGGGAGTTGTAGTTTTGCAACAGCTGGAGGGCCGCAGTTTGAGGATGCCTGGTTTAGAGGTTTTATTCTGGTGAAAGGTCCTCTTTAAGTAGTACTATTCTTATCAGTTTAATCCCTGTTACGTCCCCTATCAGGGGACGTGTATATGGAATCGATTTTAGGAACCGGGAGATGGAAAAAGATGCTTGGTCGGTCCTCCTACGTCCAATTTGGGGCACTGCGCATGCAATCTACTGTGCCACCAGATAGGAGTGGTGTGTTAAGTAGTACTATTCCTATCAGTTTAATCCCTGTTATGTCCACTAGTATTATTATTATTATTATTATTATTATTATTATTATTATTATTATTATTATTATTATTATTATAATAAGGTGTGTTAAGTAGTACTATTCCTATCAGTTTAATCCCTGTTACGTCCCCTATCAGGGGACATATATGGAATAGATTTTAGAGAACCGCAAAGAGTTGTCAATAGTTGACACACTATTGACATAAATTTTATACCTCTATGCGTCAATCTTGGTGTAGTGATGACTGTTCTCGTGCGCACGTTTGGGAGATTGCAGGCGATGGGGTTTTTTCAAAGCCTATGGTCGTGCTGAGGTAGTTCAGTGACAGTTAAGTGACCCAGAAAACAATGATTCTCCAGTGTGGGCCCATTGTTGGCCTAGTAGGCTTTAATGATCACCTTAGATGATGACAAAGAAAATTAATGTTTTTTCTATGCATAATTATCCAGCCGATCGCTTTTGGTCTGTTCACAATGAAGCAACGACCTTATCTCATCTGGGGTGTGCCAACATTGCCATTGCCAACACACTCATAGAGGTGGTCGCTTCATTGTGATACGCAAGCCCCTTCATCACAACAAGGTAACGATCACGAAGGGGAATTGACACATGTATGTGCCTTTTTTTTGTTTGGTTTTTGAAGCCACAGTGCAGCACCAGAGGCCAGAAAAATTAGGCATGTACGCATGCCTAAAAAATTAGGTATTGTTGCCGCCAGAAAAATTTATGTTTCCCAGGCAGAAAGTGCCCTAAACCATTGCGGCTTGAACCCTAGTTGGTGGAGGAAAAGTCACGCAAGTCATCCGTCATTCAGAGATAAAATACAGCAGCGTGTGGACCATTTTTAGCCCAAGGCAGCTCATCTCATCAGGCCTTTTTTAGTTGAATGTATCGCCCACTGTCAGTCCCTTAGGGATCCATCCCTCATTCATCTTAATAAAGGGGAGGTAATCTAGACTTTTTTGACCTAGGCGACTTCTCTTCTCAGTGACAATACCTCCTGCTGCACTGAAGGTCCTTTCTGACAGGACACTTGAAGCGGGGCAGGCCAGAAGTTCTATCGCAAATTGGGATAGCTCAGGCCACAGGTCAAGCCTGCACACCCAGTAGTCAAGGGGTTCATCGCTCCTCAGAGTGTCAATATCTGCAGTTAAGGCGAGGTAGTCTGCTACCTGTCGGTCGAGTCGTTCTCTGAGGGTGGACCCCGTTAGGGCTGTGGCGATGCGTAGGACTTAAAAAGCTCAGCATGTCCTCCATCAACAAACGTCTGTAAAGCGTCCTGTCCTTGCCGGCGTGGTCGTGGGAGGAGGAGGATTACTTTCACCTCTTCTCCTGTTAGATTCCCATTGTGCTGTGACATCACCCTTATACGCTGTGTAAAGCATACTTTTTAATTTATTTTGGAACTGCTGCATCCTTTCCGAATTCCGGTAATTCGGTAACATTTCAGGCACTTTCTGCTTATTCCGGGGGTGTAGTAGCGTGGCCATCCAGTACAGGTCATTCTCCTTCAGCCTTTTTATACGAGGGTCCCTCAACAGGCACGACAGCATGAAAGACCCCATTTGCACAAGGTTGGATGGCGAGCTACTCATGTCCCGTTCCTCGTCCTCAGTGATCTCACTGAAGGTATGTTCTTCCCCCAGCCACGTACAACACCACGGGTACCAGATAGGTGACAATGAGCACCCTGGGATGCCTGTTGTGGTTGGTCTTCCTCCTCCTCCTCAAAGCCACATTCCTCCTCTGACTCCTCTTCCTCACACTCCTCTTCCAGCGTTGCCGCAGGTCCAGCAAGCAATGCTGATAAGGCTGTTTCTGGTGGTGATGGTGACCACAACTCTTCCTCTTCCTCTTCACGCTCATCTATGGCCTGATTCAGCACTCTTCGCAGGGCAAGCTCCAGGAAGAAAACAAATGGGATGATGTCGCTGATGGTGCCTTTGGTGCGACTGACTAGGTTTGTCACCTCCTCAAAAGGACGCATGAGCCTACAGGTTTTGCGCATGAGCGTCCAGTAACGTGGCAAAAAAATTCCCAGCTCCGCAGAGGCTGTCCTAGCACCCCGGTCATACAAATACTCGTTGACGGCTTTTTCTTGTTGGAGCAGGCGGTCGAACATTAGGAGTGTTGAATTCCAACAAGTCGGGCTGTCGCAAATCAAGCGCCTCACTGGCATGTTGTTTCGCTGCTGGATATCTGAAAAGTGCGCCATTGCCGTGTAGGAACGCCTGAAATGGCCACACACCTTCCTGGCCTGCTTCAGGACATCCTGTAAGCCTCGGTACTTATGCACAAAGCATTGTACGATCAGATTTCACACATGTGCCATGCACGGCACATGTGTCAACTTGCCCAAATTCAATGCCGCCAACAAATTGCTTCCATTTTCACACACCACTTTGCCGATCTCCAGTTGGTGCAGAGTCAGCCACTGATCCACCTGTGCGTTCAGGGCGGACAGGAGTGCTGGTCCGGTGTGACTCTCTGCTTTCAGGCAAGTCAACCCCAAGACGACGTGACACTGTCGTATCCGGGATGTGGAATAGCTCCTGGGGAGCTGGGGGGGTGCCGTTGATGTGGAGCAAGACGCAGCAGCAGAAGAGGACTCCGCCGAGGAGGTTATGGAAGAGGATGGAGTAGGAGGAGTAGAGGAGGTGGCAGCAGGCCTGCCTGCAAGTCGTGGCGGTGTCACCAACTCCTCTGCAGAGCCACGCATTCCATGCTTGGCAGCCGTCAGCAGGTTTACCCAAAGCGCAGTGTAAGTGATATACCTGCCCTGACCGTGCTTTGCAGACCAGGTATCAATGGTCAGATGGACCCTTGCCCCAACACTGTGTGCCAGACATGCCATTACTTCCTTTTGCACAATCGAGTACAGGTTGGGGATTGCCATTTGTGCAAAGAAATTTCGGCCGGGTACCTTCCACTGCGGTGTCCCAATAGCTACAAATTTTTTGAAGGCCTCAGACTCCACCAGCTTGTATGGTAAAAGCTTGCGGGCTAAGAGTTCAGACAAGCCAGCTGTCAGACGCCGGGCAAGGAGGTGACTTTGTGACATTGGCTTCTTACGCTCAAACATGTCCTTGACAGACACCTGACTGTGGGCAGATGAGCAGGAACTGCTCAAGGCGAGACGGAGTGGTGGATGGTTGAGAGGGGGCAAGGAGGACAGCAGTGGTTGACCTGGCTGAAGATGCTGGACCAGGAGGAGGATGGCGGCTTTGAGTTTGTGTGCTGCTTGTACTCATGTGTTGATTCCATTGGCGTTTGTGATTTGAGATCATGTGCCTTCGCAAATCAGTTGTACCTAGGTGGGTGTTGGACTTCCCACAACTCAGTTTCTTTTGGCACAGGTTGCAAATGGCATCGCTGTTGTCAGAGGCAGACACATACAAAAAATGCCACACTGCTGAGCTCTGCAATGACGGCATTCTGGTGGTGGCAACAGCATGCGTTGATTGGCGTGCTATCTGACTGATCGATTCACAGCCTGAAGGAACGTTACTAACAAAAATAATAAATAATTTATTAGGACTGAATTAATGGGTATAGATAAAATCAGGCATACAGGAGTTTCTTTTGGCACAGGTTGCAAATGGCATCGCTGTTGTCAGAGGCAGACACACAAAAAAAATGCCACACTGCTGAGCTCTGCAATAATGGCATTCTGGTGGTGGCAACAGCATGCGTTGATTGGCGTGCTATCTGGCTGACCCCAGGTGCCGATGCATGCTGTCTGACTGTGCCACTAGCTCCTTGCGACGACCTCCCCCTGCTTCCAACTCGTCTCCTCCTCCTCTCTGTCTCCCCATCAGAACTTTCCACCTGTTCTTCTTCTCTTCGAGCGGGCACCCACGTGTCATCCACGGACACATCGTCATCATCAACCGCTTCACTTGTATCTGACAACTCAGCAAAGGAAGCAGCAGCGGGTACAATATCATCATCATCACACCGTACGTCCATGTGTGTAATGCTGCCTGACTGAGACATAGCCCTGTTATCTACATCCTCTGGCAATAATGGTTGTGCATCACTCATTTCTTCCAACTGATGTGTAAATAACTCCTCTGAAAGATCAAGTGAAGCGGCTGTGGTGCTAGTGTTGGTGGTGGCAGCAGGCGGGCGAGTGGTAACTTGAGAGGTGCCCGAAGCTGAGCTGGAGGAGGATGGTGCGTCAAGGTTCCGAGCGGATGTGTCCAATGTAACATTGGACCCCTTTACCCAACAGACTCTAGCTGCCAGTTCGCCTTATCAGTGGTCAAGCGAGTCTATTAAGTTTCTTGGCATCAACCCCAATATTGCTTTACAATGCCAAATTTCAAGATCTACCCCAAAATGTATAAACGCTTATAGACTCATGGCACACATCCTTTCCCTCATTTGGCCTAATTAAAACTATCATATCCCCTAAGATTCTGTACTGTTTGCAAACCCTCCCAATACCTATTCCTGCTTGCTTCTTTGTGCAATTACGTAGAACCCTTTCTAGATATTTGTGGAAGAGATCTAAGCAGAGATTACCTCACTCTCTTCTAGTACAAACCAGCAGGCAAGGTGGTGTAGGTCTACCAGATTTCTTGCTGTACTATAGATCCATTCAGGGTCAGAGGTGTCTAGAATGGCTGAGACCACAGAGAAACAGATTAGACATTCAAGCAGAGGCATCTATGGTGAATATACCACTCTGCTCCTTGCTGTTTCTTGGGCTGGGGGAGCGCCACGCCTTTAGGGTCCATTCACACGTCCGAAATTTGGGTCTGCATTCGTTCCGCAATTTGCAGACCCATTCACTTTCAATGGGGCTAGAACGGAAGCAAATCCGCATTTCCGGGATGCAAATCCGCATTTCCAGGATCCGCATCCACATTTTCGGGATCTGCATAAATTTTTTCGGGATCCGTTTTTTCGGGATCCGCAATTCCGCTCCTGAAAAAAATAGAACATGTCCTAAAGGCATTTTCTATCATAGTGTCTGTGATGTGCGGTCGGCAAATTGCAGATCGCACATTGCAGGTGTCTGTTTTTTCTTTTTCGGATCCGCAATTTTCGAATCCGCAAAACACTTACGGACGTGTGAATGGACCCTTAAAGAAATATCCAACCCCCATCAGAAATACTTTGAAGGTGTGGCACACCCACCTGTGATCCGCTTTATTGACAAACCCTTTGTCCCCACTAGTGAGAATACAGTATGTGCTCTGGGAATCCTCTTCACTGTTTCGATTGTCTCTTTCCGAGACATGTAAATCTATTACACGGCCTTTGGCAGAATCTAGCTAGAAAATGATCTCTCTTTGAAAGATGGGAATCACATCCACAACTGAGCGCTCTCACTAGTCTACAATTACCACGTACCTTACATTATGCTAAGAAGATAGGTTTCACTAATCAGCCCCCCCCACTTTGAAAAAATTGTTCTCATTTATAGAGAACCTAGACAAAAGATATCCACTATATATGTGAGCTTAGTAACAAGCATCAGACCTAAAACTCTAACATTTCTTAAAAACTGGGAAACTAATCTCTATACCACATTCATGGAAGAATAAAAAAAAATGCTTACTTAAATCCACCCCAGTGATCTCTAAATGTGTAAGATTACAAGAGAACTTTTATAAATTTATGACCAGATGGTACTACACTCCGCAGAGACTACAGATTATTTTTCCAACCTCTGATCCTCTCTGCTGGAGATGTAACTCCTCATTGGGAACATTCATAAACATTTGGTGGGAATGCTCTTCTATAAAAGACTTTTGGAAGGAGATATGTAACGCCCCAGAGGTGCATTACCACCTTTTACACCTCTCCACTATCTCTTATGGTCGATTCTATGTCATCATGTGTATTTATTCCAAGGCCTGCAAAATGTGTATTTCCATGTAAATGTTATGTTAAAGTGTAATGTACCTGGTTCACCAGCAGACGGTGGCAAGCTTGGCAGAGCTAGTTTGCCTAGAGTGGAACCTTCTGTCCATTCTAGCTCTCTCTAGAGAGGGAGGAGTTCAGTTAGCTAGAAGTCAATTGAGTCTACCCCATGTAAGAGGAAGGGTGTACAGCAGGCCCTCGTCCCTGCTGGACGGGCCCTGCCAAAGCCATCAGAGCACCATCAGCTCCCATGGAACAAGAGAAAAGAGCAAAGAGCCTCAGTAGCCAGGAGGAAAGATTCCCTAGATAAAGATAAAGACAAAGAGAAAGATAGAGACCAAGATAAAGACTGAGTCAGACCACAGAAAGGAAAGTACAGTAGAAAGGAAAAGTTTATTTTTAATCCTGATAGCACAGCAGAGCTAGAGAGTAGCAGAGCCGAGCCGAGCGTGTTTGCCTGCCAGAATTTAAGACAAAACCTGCTTGTAACGGTCACGTCCACACACACACAGGGGGAAGGATAGTGACCACTGCGCTCCACCCTCACCCTTGGCCCTGCCTACTTGCCTCACGAGTCCTGATGACAGGGGACAACTGGACGACAGTCCCTAACTTAGGATACGTGCAGGGAAGACAGACAAGACAAAATAAGGAACATGAACGGACCGGGTCAGAACCAAGAGAGCTACGCAGTACAAAGGGTTAAGCAAAGAATGGTCAGGAGAAGCCGGGGTCAAATGCCAGGAGAGTAGAGAAGTACAAGAGGAGTCCTAAGAGAGTAGTCAGGTGGGAGCCGAGGTCACAATACCAGGACGGATGCGCAGTACAGGAGGAGCAGGCAAAGGATCGTCAGGGAACGGAATCAGGTGAGTATTCAGTAGTCCAACAAATAGCCAGGAACCTAGAAATTAACAGGCAACCTGTGGCTATCAGGCTGCCTGTATTTATAGTGGGGAGTGAGGGTCATGTGACGTGGCCAGCGTCACATGACCGACAGACCAACCAGTTGAGCACCGAGTGATCAGCTCGGCGCTCAAGGCAGACTTAGGAGCAGGAAGCTACCCAGCAGTAAAGCCGCCCTGGGAATGAGTTCAAACACAGATCCTCATTCCCAAAGCTAAGCAACTTTCTGCGGGCAATGGGGGACCGAGTGCACCTTCGGAACCCCGTTACAGTACCTCCCCTTTTACGAGGGGCCACCGGACCCAAGACTTCAGGCGATGGCTTTTCAGGGTGTTCTAAATGAAATTTACTAACCAGTCTAGGAGCATGAACCTCCCTGACAGGTACCCAAGATCTCTCTTCGGGTCCATACCCCTTCCAGTGAATCAGGTACTGCAAGGAGTTACGCACCTTCCTGACATCGAGGCTTTTGATAGTACTACCGGTTCAAAATATTTTTTAAGTAGAGATTTATGGAACACACTATGAATGTGGAATGACTCGGGCAGCTCCAACCTAAATGATACCGGGTTAATCACCTCCGTGATCTTATTTGGTCCAATAAAACGAGGAGCAAATTTTCTAGAAGCTACCTTGAGAGATAGATTCTTGGAGGACAATCATACTTTATCCCCAACCTGAAAGTTCACCCCCCTTGAACGTCTCCTATCGACCTTGAGTTTTTGAGAACTTTGAGCCTTTTCTATGTTTGATTGAACCCGGACCCAAACTGTGCACAGTTCGGAGGAGAGTTTATCAGCTTCAGGGTTAGAGGAGGAGACGGACGACCCAGAATGAAAACGGGGATGAAAACCATGGTTACAAAAGAAAGGGGAGACCCCAGCAGAAGAATTGACACGGTTATTCAAAGCAAATTCAGCCAACGGAAGGAATTTGACCCATAATTGCTGGTCATCAGCAACATACAACCTCAGGAATTGTTCCACAGACTGATTAAGGCGTTCAGTCTGCCCATTACTCTCAGGATGGTAGGCGGAAGAAAAAGACAACACAATTTTACATCTTTGACAGAAGGCCCTCCAGAATTTGGACACAAACTGCACACCCCTGTCCGAAACAATATTTTCCGGGATGCCATGTAAACGAACAATCTCTCTCACAAAAATAGATGCCAGGGTTTTAGCATTCGGAAGTTTAGACAAGGGAATGAAATGAACCATCTTGCTAAACCTATCGACCACTACCCAAACCACCTCCGCCAGCGGTAGGTCAGTTATAAAGTCCATCGAGATATGGGACCAGGGTCTACTGGGAATGGGTAGGGGTCGTAGGTTACCAGCAGGGCGAGTCCTAGGTGTCTTAGACCTGGCACAAACCTCACAGGCTGACACGTAGGACTTGACATCCCTGGTCAGAGTGGGCCACCAATAAGATCTAGAAACCAGATCCTTATTGCCCTCAACACCCGGATGTCCACAAAAGGCAGAATCGTGACACTCACCCAACAGCGGGAGACGAAATTGTACGGGAACAAACAACTTATCTGTTGGGGTGGATGCCGGTGCCAGATGTTGTTCAGATCTAATGCGAGCCGAGATATCCTAGGTTAGAGCCGCTAAGAAGATGTTTGCTGGTAGGATGGATTCAGGCGGCATCTCAGTGGGTTGAAAAGCATGGAAGCTCCGAGATAATGCGTCTGCCTTCACATTTTTACTTCCCGGCCTGAACGTAATGGAGAAATCAAAACGGGTAATTTCGGCGATTCAACCTCTTAACAGACTCGAGAAACATTAGGTTTTTATGATCAGTGACAACAGTTACTCGATGCCTTGCCCCCTCCAAAAAATGTCTCCACTCCTCAAATGCCCATTTAATAGCCAGCAGCTCCCTATTCCCTATGTCGTAGTTTCTCTCCGTGGGAGAGAATTTCCTAGAGAAGAAGGCACACCGTCTCAGGTTAGTGAGGCTAGCAGGACCTTGTGAAAGGACTGCTCCTGCGCCGTCCTCGGACGCATCCACCTCCACAATAAAAGGTTTCTCCTGATCAGGCTGGATCAGAATGGGAGCGCTACTGAATGCCTTTTTTAATGTTTCAAATGAAGAAATGGCCTTGGTAGACCAATTCTCCAAATCCGCCCCTTTCTTAGTAAGGTCGGTCAATGGCTTAGCAATTACAGAAAAATTCATGATAAATTTACGGTAGTAATTAGCGAAACCCAAAAACCGTTGTAAAGTCTTTAAGGATGAAGGCCTTACCCATTCCTTAATTGCTAAAACCTTACCAGGATCCATCTTAAAGGCGTGAGGAGTCAAAACATGCCCTAGAAACAGTATCTCCTGTACACCAAAGACACATTTCTCTTGCTTAGCGGATAGCTGGTTCTCCCTCAACACCTCTAATACTTGTTTGATATGAGACACATGAGATTCGAAATCATGAGAGAATATCAAAATGTCGTCAAGATAGACAATAATAAATTTACCTAAGAACTCCCTAAGAATATCGTTCATTAAGTTTTGGAACACAGCTGGGGCATTGCTGAGTCCAAAAGGCATCACCTGATATTCAAAGTGTCCTATCGAAGTATCGAACGCTGTCTTCCATTCGTCTCACTCCTTAAATCAGATTAGATTGTATGCCCCTTTCAGGTCAATCTTGGAAAACCAGGTTGCCCCCAAAACCTGGTTAAACAAATCCGGAATCAATGGGAGGGAGTATCTATTTCGGACAGTGATTTTATTCAATCTCCGGTAATCAATACAAGGCCTAAGACCACCATCCTTCTTTTTAACAAAGAAAAACCCTGCTCCCATAGGAGAGACTGAAGGTCTAATATGCCCTTTAGCAAGGCTCTCCTTAATATAATCTTCTATAGCCTTGCGTTCGGGCCCTGAAAGATTATAAATTCGACCTTTAGGAAATTCGGCTCTATGGCGCAATCATAAGGTCTATGGGGAGGGTAGAACCTCTGGAGTAAGGGACGAGAACACATCAGAATATTCCTTAATAACAGAGGGTAATGTATTACACCTTACTGAAACCCCAGCCTGGACCACGGACAAGCATGAGTCACACTTAGGTCCCCATTTTACCAACTCTCCTTTGGACCAATCAATTGTGGGGTTATGTAAACGGAGCCAAGGCAACCCTAGTACCACCTCAACCGGTAGGTTTTCCAGGACTAGAAGAGAACATCTCTCGGAGTGGCACACACCCATGGACAGAGAAATTTCAGAGGTACATGACCTCACCGTACCACCAATCAGGGGAGTAGCATCAATAGCCATGACATGGATAGGTGTAGGTAAAGCAAACATAGGAATACCCAATTTACTAGCAAACTCAAAGTCAATAAAGCTGGCCGCTGAACCGGAATCAATAAAGGCCTTACCCGGCCACTTATTAACCCCCAGAGAAATTGTTATGGGTACCAAAAGCTTACCTTTAGAAAAATCAGGGTGTACCTGGTCTTTAGGTTGTCTTGCCTTAGGAGACTTGTCAGAGAGAACCCTCTTAGGACACTTGTTGATCCAATGGCCAGGATCTCCACAGTAGAAGCACTTTTCGCATCTGCGACAAAGATTACCCCGGGTCATGTCAACCTGCATGGGTCCCTCGGTGGAGACCTCAGTGTTGTCCCTGGAAAAGGCCTCGGTGAAAGTTCACCCCCCTTGAACGTCTCCTATCGGCCTTGAGTTTTTGAGAACTTTTAGCCTTTTCTAGGTTCGATTGAACCCGGACCCAAACTGTGCACAGTTCGGAGGAGAGTTTATCAGCTTCAGGGTTAGAGGAGGAGACGGACGACCCAGAATGAAAACGGGGATGAAAACCATGGTTACAAAAGAAAGGGGAGACCCCAGCAGAAGAATTGACACGGTTATTCAAAGCAAATTCAGCCAACGGAAGGAATTTGACCCATAATTGCTGGTCATCAGCAACATACAACCTCAGGAATTGTTCCACAGACTGATTAAGGCGTTCAGTCTGCCCATTACTCTCAGGATGGTAGGCGGAAGAAAAAGACAACACAATTTTACATCTTTGACAGAAGGCCCTCCAGAATTTGGACACAAACTGCACACCCCTGTCCGAAACAATATTTTCCGGGATGCCATGTAAACGAACAATCTCTCTCACAAAAATAGATGCCAGGGTTTTAGCATTCGGAAGTTTAGACAAGGGAATGAAATGAACCATCTTGCTAAACCTATCGACCACTACCCAAACCACAGTCTTACCCTCCGCCAGCGGAAGGTCAGTTATAAAGTCCATCGAGATATGGGACCAGGGTCTACTGGGAATGGGTAGGGGTCGTAGGTTACCAGCAGGGCGAGTCCTAGGTGTCTTAGACCTGGCACAAACCTCACAGGCTGACACGTAGGACTTGACATCCCTGGTCAGAGTGGGCCACCAATAAGATCTAGAAACCAGATCCTTATTGCCCTCAACACCCGGATGTCCACAAAAGGCAGAATCGTGACACTCACCCAACAGCGGGAGACAAAATTGTACGGGAACAAACAACTTATCTGTTGGGGTGGATGCCGGTGCCAGATGTTGTTCAGATCTAATGCGAGCCGAGATATCCTAGGTTAGAGCCGCTAAGAAGATGTTTGCTGGTAGGATGGATTCAGGCGGCGTCTCAGTGGGTTGAAAAGCATGGAAGCTCCGAGATAATGCGTCTGCCTTCACATTTTTACTTCCCGGCCTGAACGTAATGGAGAAATCAAAACGGGTAATTTCGGCGATTCAACCTCTTAACAGACTCAAGAAACATTAGGTTTTTATGATCAGTGACAACAGTTACTCGATGCCTTGCCCCCTCCAAAAAATGTCTCCACTCCTCAAATGCCCATTTAATAGCCAGCAGCTCCCTATTCCCTATGTCGTAGTTTCTCTCCGTGGGAGAGAATTTCCTAGAGAAGAAGGCACACCGTCTCAGGTTAGTGAGGCTAGCAGGACCTTGTGAAAGGACTGTTCCTGCGCCGTCCCCGGACGCATCCACCTCCACAATAAAAGGTTTCTCCTGATCAGGCTGGATCAGAATGGGAGCGCTACTGAATGCCTTTTTTAATGTTTCAAATGAAGAAATGGCCTTGGTAGACCAATTCTCCAAATCCGCCCCTTTCTTAGTAAGGTCGGTCAATGGCTTAGCAATTACAGAAAAATTCATGATAAATTTACGGTAGTAATTAGCGAAACCCAAAAACCGTTGTAAAGTCTTTAAGGATGAAGGCCTTACCCATTCCTTAATTGCTAAAACCTTACCAGGATCCATCTTAAAGGCGTGAGGAGTCAAAACATGCCCTAGAAACAGTATCTCCTGTACACCAAAGACACATTTCTCTTGCTTAGCGGATAGCTGGTTCTCCCTCAACACCTCTAATACTTGTTTGATATGAGACACATGAGATTCGAAATCATGAGAGAATATCAAAATGTCGTCAAGATAGACAATAATAAATTTACCTAAGAACTCCCTAAGAATATCGTTCATTAAGTTTTGGAACACAGCTGGGGCATTGCTGAGTCCAAAAGGCATCACCTGATATTCAAAGTGTCCTATCGAAGTATCGAACGCTGTCTTCCATTCGTCTCACTCCTTAAATCAGATTAGATTGTATGCCCCTTTCAGGTCAATCTTGGAAAACCAGGTTGCCCCCAAAACCTGGTTAAACAAATCCGGAATCAATGGGAGGGAGTATCTATTTCGGACAGTGATTTTATTCAATCTCCGGTAATCAATACAAGGCCTAAGACCACCATCCTTCTTTTTAACAAAGAAAAACCCTGCTCCCATAGGAGAGACTGAAGGTCTAATATGCCCTTTAGCAAGGCTCTCCTTAATATAATCTTCTATAGCCTTGCGTTCGGGCCCTGAAAGATTATAAATTCGACCTTTAGGAAATTCGGCTCTATGGCGCAATCATAAGGTCTATGGGGAGGGTAGAACCTCTGGAGTAAGGGACGAGAACACATCAGAATATTCCTTAATAACAGAGGGTAATGTATTAGACCTTACTGAAACCCCAGCCTGGACCACGGACAAGCATGAGTCACACTTAGGTCCCCATTTTACCAACTCTCCTTTGGACCAATCAATTGTGGGGTTATGTAAACGGAGCCAAGGCAACCCTAGTACCACCTCAACCGGTAGGTTCTCCAGGACTAGAAGAGAACATCTCTCAGAGTGGCACACACCCACGGACAGAGAAATTTCAGAGGTACATGACCTCACCGTACCACCAATCAGGGGAGTAGCATCAATAGCCATGACATGGATAGGTGTAGGTAAAGCAAACATAGGAATACCCAATTTACTAGCAAACTCAAAGTCAATAAAGCTGGCCGCTGAACCGGAATCAATAAAGGCCTTACCCGGCCACTTATTAACCCCCAGAGAAATTGTTATGGGTACCAAAAGCTTACCTTTAGAAAAATCAGGGTGTACCTGGTCTTTAGGTTGTCTTGCCTTAGGAGACTTGTCAGAGAGAACCCTCTTAGGACACTTGTTAATCCAATGGCCAGGATCTCCACAGTAGAAGCACTTTCCGCATCTGCGACAAAGATTACCCCGGGTCATGCCAACCTGCATGTGTCCCTCGGTGGAGACCTCAGTGTTGTCCCTGGAAAAGGCCTCTGGCTGGACCACCATCTGAGAACAGAACTGTCGTTCTTGTAGTCTCTCTCTAACTCGTCTGTCAAGTCGGACAACTAGGGTCATCATCTCCTCTAAGGTCTCAGGAATTTGGTAATTGACTAATAGATCTTTTAAATTATCAGATAGACCAGACCTAAACTGACTCTTCAGGGCTGGTTCATTCCATCCTGAGGGGACACACCACCGTCTGAATTGGGTGCAATACTCCTCCGCAGGGAGATGGCCCTGAACCAGTGCCCTAAGAGCCGTCTCGGCTACCAGGGCCCTGTCTGGTTCGTCATAGAGGGTACCCAGGGCCTGAAAAAAAAACCTCCACAGAAGTTAGACAACTGGCCCCAGGAGGTAACAAAAATGCCCAGTCCTGGGGATCACCCTGTAGTAGAGAAATGATAATCCCAACGCGTTGGCTCTCCGGACCGGAGGACGCAGGGCGCAAACGGAAGTAGAGTTTGCAATTCTCCTTAAAGGAGAGAAACCTCTTCCGGTCTCCAGAAAAGGGTTCTGGGAGCTTGATCTGGGGTTCAAAATGTGGACTGGAGGACAGAGGAGTGGAATAACCTTGCCCTAACTCACAAGAACGGAGTCTCTCTCCTAGCTCCTGCACCATCTGTGTCAAGTTAGAGACATGGTCAGTCAGGGTAGTAAGAGGATTCATGATACAGTGGTTATTGGGCCTGTTAATCTGTAACGGTCACATCCACACACACACAGGGGGAAGGATAGTGACCACTGCGCTCCACCCTCACCCCTGGCCCTGCCTACTTGCCTCACGAGTCCTGATGACAGGGGACAACTGGACGACAGTCCCTAACTTAGGATACGTGCAGAGAAGACAGACAAGACAAAATACGGAACATGAACGGACCGGGTCAGAACCAAGAGAAGTACGCAGTACAAAGGGTTAAGCAAAGAATGGTCAGGAGAAGCCGGGGTCAAATACCAGGAGAGTAGAGAAGTACAAGAGGAGTCCTAAGAGAGTAGTCAGGTGGGAGCCGAGGTCACAATACCAGGACGGATGCGCAGTACAGGAGGAGCAGGCAAAGGATCGTCAGGGAACGGAATCAGGTGAGTATTCAGTAGTCCAACAAATAGCCAGGAACCTAGAAATTAACAGGCAACCTGTGGCTAGCAGGCTGCCTGTATTTATAGTGGGGAGTGAGGGTCATGTGACGTGGCCAGCGTCACATGACCGACAGACCAACCAGTTGAGCACCGAGTGATCAGCTCGGCGCTCAAGGCAGACTTAGGAGAAGGAAGCCACCCAGCAGTAAAGCCGCCCTGGGAATGAGTTCAAACACAGATCCTCATTCCCAAAGCTAAGCAACAGTTCTGCGGGCAATGGGGGACTGAGTTCACCTTCGGAACCCCGTTACACTGCTGGTAACCAAGATAAAGTTGGAAGATTGTTTCCTGATGAAAGTCTATGCAAAAGTAAAGATTCTGTTCAATGTTATATAAAGTCTGGACTCCATTTCTTTCTCCATTCCCTTCATCAACTATCATTTTTTTCTGCAACGGACGACCACGGCAGGGGTTCCAGCATATCCAGGTAGTAGCACCGTTACAAATGCAACACCACTAGAGACATTTTGGCCAGTCTACACCTGTCACGTGGAGAGTGAGAGAAACTCCCTACTATCCAATATCTGAAATTAAGGAAAGCCACTAGGCCTGGAAGCCAGGATAAGGGAGATGGTCACCTCCTATCGCCACCCTCATCCTAAATGGTAGGAGGGCTCATGCACCAGAACCTGGGCCTTACTGACCCTATCGGTCACTGCAATATGGAAGTCAGAAATAAGAGACAGCCGATTCATCCACAACTTGGATAAATCAGAGTCTCCCACAGGCCTAGTAACAAGGAGGAGACAGCAAGCAACAACAGAACGGCAGGTAAGTGTCCTGTGGCCAGAAGACCACAGACAACAGAACGGCAAGATAACTTACCGGAAGCCACAGCTTGCTGTCTTGTAGTTCCCCCTCCAGGGAACCCCAGGGACCCCCTTCTGGAGGTACAACAAACAGAAGATGTCTAGCAACCATGTGGGATCATCCACACCATAGACAAACCACACATTGAGCAAACAACTAGACAAATATCAACGCATAAGTGCAGCACCACACATAACAACAATGGGGAAGTGTAGACATACTGTAGGCAAGGACCTCGATGTCCCACAAGGTGGCTCTTGTAGAGGGAAGGAGTATTATGCAAATATATGTATATATGTCTTTTAATATATACATATGTATATTGGCCCTGTGTGGCCAGTATGGGCCAAGGTATGTGTAAATATATATATATATATATAGAGAGATGTGTGTATGCCCCTTATATTGCACACATCTGTATATAAATATATATATATGGGCTTATATTATAATTGGGGATGTCTATATATAGATTTATGTATGCCCCAGTTGTTACATACATCTGTATATACGTATCTGCCATGGCTGTCCCCCAGATATATTTTTTGTAGATGTATATATATGTATATGGATGCGCCCCATTATCTATATGTATGTATATATACTTATGTAATCCTAAATGTGGCCAGTATACATCCCCCTATCATAGGTGCCCTCTTCCCAGCCAAATCCTTCTGCAAGCACATTCCAACGTGCCTGCAGAAAGAAAATGCCGCCTGCATGGCTGGACAATCATGTCCAGGTGTGGCCACATCAAAAGACAGGGGATCGATAAGATCCGCAGTCTTTTGTTAAACATCTCCAGCAGGGCTGGAAATGTTTAGCATAGCAGAGATAGGGGAACAAAAGTTCCCCTCCCTCTGTTTGTGGCATACCTCCGGTGCGGTAATTACAGCACCAGAGGTATGCGCACGCGTTTCAGGCGGGAGATTCAAATATCCCCGCTGCCTGGAAGTTTGCGCCAGGACGTGCGTGCTGGTGCGGTGACGTCATATCACCACGCTAGCCCACGTGGACCTGGCTGCAGGCGTACATGCGCACGCCTGCAGCGCGGGAGCGAGCGCCGCAGGGTTTGAATACCCCGGCAGCGCTGCACGCGGGAGGTTAGTCTGGCATGTTCCAGAAGAGGTCGCAACCAGTGCTCCGAAGTTAACCCCCGCACCCTCTGAACGCTCGGAAGCTAGGAGAGAGCGTGCGGCGCTCAGGGGAGAAGACCTGCTCCCTCCAGCAGGCGCAGACTGCACTGCAGCCAGAGCAGAATCCCGGACACCCCCCTATAAGAGAGGGCACGCTGCGCTGCGCTCAGGAGGAAGAAGAGCTCAGCCAGCCGGTTTACCCCAATAGGAAGAGCGCAGGCAGCGCTCAAGAAGAGCGACCCTCTATCCCTCATGGGAGAGAAGTTTCCTAACCTTGCCCCAGTGGAGGAAGAGCGCAGGCAGCGCTCAGGAAGCAACCCTTAACAGCCCCAGAGGAGGAGAGCAGGAAACGATGGACGGAGCAGCTCCATTGAAGAGTGCCCAGCAGCTGGCTAAGTTTCCTTGCTCTGCTTCTTAACCCCTGCTGTGCCTTGCTCCCCGCCCTGATTTACTCCTGCATACCCACATACCCCAGCCCTAGCATTAACCCCTGCAGCCCTGCTAACCCCTGCTTTGCTTCCTATCCCTGCCCTGCAGAGTATCCCCTGTCCTGCTGAGCATTAACTTCTGCATTGTCCTGTACCACTGTATTGTAACCCCTTCAATTGGTGTTTCCTCATAGGGACAGTATATAGCCATTGATATATAAATATATATAGATATAGCGTAATAGACTGTATTTGTATTGTGTAATAAATATATACTTGATTGTTCATAATGCAGTGTATAGTCATGTATAGTCGCCGCCGTAGTAGCAGCAATAGTCGCATATATTTCAGTAAATAGGTAAGGCAACAGAGGTAGTTCCTTTTATAATATAAATAAGCGGTGCCATCAACAGACGACTCACGCCTATTTATGAATATTAATTATTGACATTACCCAAAATAGCAATAATTAATATCCCCCTTAACAGCCCTCAAGGACATGGCAGCTGGAAATGCCCAAAAAGGAGCATAGCATCCAGCCCCAATAAAGGCTGAAGTGAATCTAACCTCAGGCTCTCAACACCAAGACTATAAGAGCCAAGAGGCCACACCCAGCTCCACCTAGCACACACCTTAATCCCGTGCTCTCCAGAAGGGAAGGGAAACAGCCTAAAAGGGAAAGCGCACACACATGCATAAACAGCAGCACATTGCCACCGGCAACCAGCATGTGCAGCGAAAGTGTCACGGCAAACAACCTCCAAGCCGCGACAACACCACTCTGGCATTCCTACACTGGATACCACCATATCACTAAAGGGGGACTCCGTCCCTCGTTACTGCAATGCAACTGGCGTCACGACAAACTCTTATAGCATCTTAAAGGGATCCCATGGACGTTTACCACCCAGTTATGTAAAACTAGCTCAGGGATATGTGGACTAAATGTGTGACACTCTCCTCTACTGTGTCTTTTGAACCTAATGAGCTACAGGGTGGGTACAACACATACAAAAAAACTGACAATGCTTCTACTGGCATCTGCCATACTGGAAAAATATGGCACCGCCATCGATGGCCTGTTGGATTCAGAAATGCGACAATATCTATCGCATGGAACAAATTGCTGCCTGGGAGATGATGAAGACCCAGAGGTTTTCCAACATATGGAAGGCATGGGAATAGTATAGGAACTTCTCCCTTCACTGATCCTCTATGACCCTTGTGCTTCACAATCATCATATGTTCTTCAGCTATAACATCGATAGATGAGTCACCTCTCACTTTTGGACACTTGGTTACTAATATTTTATTATTGATATTGTTCATTGCAAACAACATCTTTATTGTTTATACCTTTATTGTCATTCCTTCCCAATCCCCCCCTCATCACCCCCTTCCTGCAGTTCACCCCCTTGTTATATTTTTTATGATGGCCAATGCGATTGGACATCAATATACACTCACCTAAAGAATTATTAGGAACACCTGTTCTATTTCTCATTAATGCAATTATCTAGTCAGCCAATCACATGGCAGTTGCTTCAATGTATTTAGGGGTGTGGTCCTGGTCAAGACAATCTCCTGAACTCCAAACTGAATGTCAGAATGGGAAAGAAAGGTGATTTAAGCAATTTTGAGCATGGCATGGTTGTTGGTGCCAGACGGGCCGATCTGAGTATTTCACAATCTGCTCAGTTACTGGGATTTTCACACACAACCATTTCTAGGGTTTACAAAGAATGGTGTGAAAAGGGAAAAACATCCAGTATGCGGCTGTCCTGTGGGCAAAAATGCCTTGTGGATGCTAGAGGTCAGAGGAGAATGGGCCGACTGATTCAAGCTGATAGAAAAGCAACGTTGACTGAAATAACCACTCGTTACAACTGAGGTAGGCAGCAAAGCATTTGTGAAGCCACAACACGCACAACCTTGAGGCGGATGGGTTACAACAGCAGAAGACCCCACCGGGTACCACTCATCTCCACTACAAATAGGAAAAAAAGGCTACAATTTGCACAAGCTCACCAAAATTGGACTGTTGAAGACTGGAAAAATGTTGCCTGGTCTGATGAGTCTCGATTTCTGTTGAGACATTCAAATGGTAGAGTCCGAATTAGGCGTAAACAGAATGAGAACATGTATCCATCCTCTGATGGCTACTTCCAGCAGGATAATGCACCATGTCACAAAGCTCAAATCATTTCAAATTGGTTTCTTGAACATGACAATGAGTTCACTGTACTAAAATGACCCCCACAGTCACCAGATCTCAACCCAATAGAGCATCTTTGGGATGTGGTGGAACGGGAGCTTCGTGCCCTGGATGTGCATCCCTCAAATCTCCATGAACTGCAAGATGCTATCCTATCAATATGGGCCAACATTTCTAAAGAATGCTATCAGCACCTTGTTGAATCAATGCCACGTAGAATTAAGGCAGTTCTGAAGGCAAAAGCGGGTCCAACACCGTATTAGTATGGTGTTCCTAATAATTCTTTAGGTGAGTGTATATGACTACCAATATTACAATGTGAGCCGATGTAAATATTATACCGCATATAACCTTTTGTTTCGCAAGACCTTTGTACAGCAGAGATATGATATACTTGTTTTTTTTCAAATGTATGATTGTACTGTACTAAGTGCTACTTCAGATTTAATAAAATACTATATCATGAGAAAAAAAATACTGTAAAATGTATCTAACATGCCAAATTTACAGTATCATATAGTATGTGTCCCTGTAATTAATTTGTTGCAGTTTCTGTGTGTCTGTCCTAGTCTTGTTCTAACTTTAGGACACTATTGATAAGTCTCCAAACACTTTAAACACTTATTCTGATACTTTGAAGAGAGTTCAGAGAAGAGGTACTAAACTAGTAAATGGATTGCAGGATAAAACTTATCAAGGAAAGATTAAAGGACCTTAACATGTATAGCTTGGAAGAAAGACGAGACAGAGGGGATATGATAGAAACTTTTAAATACATAAAGGGAATCAACAAGGTAAAAGAGGAGACAATATTTAAAAGAAGAAAAACTGCTACAAGAGGACATACAGTCAGGTCCATAAATATTGGGACATGGACACCATTGTAACATGTTTTGCTCTATACACCACCACAATGTATTTGAAATTAAATGAACAAGATGTGCTTTAACTGCAGACTGTCAGCTTTAATTTGAGGGTATTTACATCCAAATCAGATGAACAGTGTAGGAATTTCAACACTTTGCATATGTGCCTCCCACTTGTTAATGGACCAAAAGTAATAAGACAGAATAATAATCATAAATCAAACTTTAACTTTTTAATACTTGGTTGCAAATCCTTTGCAGTCAATTACAGCCTGAAGTCTGGAACGCATAGACATCACCAGACGCTGGGTTTCATCCCTAGTGATGATGTGCCAGTCCTCTACTGCAACTGTCTTCAGTTCCTGCTTGTTCTTGGGGCATTTTCCCTTCAGTTTTGTCTTCAGCAAGTGAAATGTATGCTCAATCGGATTCAGGTCAGGTGATTTACTTAGCCATTGCATAACATTCCACTTCTTTCCCTTAAAAAACTCTTTGGTTTCTTTTGCAGTATGCTTTGGGTCATTGTCCATCTGCACTGTGAAGTGCCATCCAATGAGTTCTGCAGCATTTGGCTGAATATGAGCAGATAATATTGCCCAAAACACTTCAGAATTCATCCTGCTGCTTTTGTCAGCAGTCACATCATCAATAAATACAAGAGAACCAGCTCCGTTGGCAGCCATACATGCCCACGTCATGACAGTACCACCACCATGCTTCACTGATGAGGTGGTATGCTTAGGATCATGAGCAGTTCCTTTCCTTCTCCATACTCTTCTCTTCCCATCACTCTGGTACAAGTTGACCTTGGTCTTATCTGTCCATAGGATGTTGTTCCAGAACTGTAAAGGCTTTTTTAGGCTACTTTCACACCTGCGTTCGGGTGTCCGCTCGTGAACTCCGTTTGAAGGGGCTCACAAGCGGCCCCGAACGCAACCGTCCAGCCCTAATGCATTCTCAGTGGACGCGGATCTGCTGAGAATGCATCAGTCTGCAAGCGTTCAGCCTCTGCTCCGCTCAGCGAGTGAACACCTGAACGCTACTTGCAGCGTTCGGGTGTCCGCCTGGCCGTGCGGAGGCAAGCGGATCCATCCAGACTTACAATGTAAGTCAATGGGGGCGGATCCGCTTGAAGATGACACCATATGGCTCAATCTTCAAACGGATACGTCCCCCATTGACTTTCAATGTAAAGTCTGGACGGATCCGTTCAGGCTACTTTCACACTTAGAATGTTTCCTAAGTTATAATGCAGACGGATCCGTTCTGAACGGATACAAACGTCTGCATTACAGGAGCGGATCCGTCTGAGCAGACATCAGACGGACCCGCTCTGAACGCTAGTGTGAAAGTAGCCTTAGATGTCGTTTGGGAAACTCTAATCTGGCCTTCCTGTTTTGAGGCTCACAAATGGTTTACATCTTGTGGTGAACCCTCTGTATTCACTCTGGTGAAGTCTTCTCTTGATTGTTGACTTTGACACACATACACCTACCTCCTGGAGAGTGTTCTTGATCTGGCCAACTGTTGTGAAGGGTGTTTTCTTCACCAGGGAAAGAATTCTTTGGTCATCTACCACAGTTGTTTTCCGCGGTCTTCCGGGTCTTTTGGTGTTGCTGAGCTCACCGGTACGTTCCTTCTTTTTAACAATGTTCTAAACAGTTGTTTTGGCCACGCCTAATGTTTTTGCTATCTCTCTGATGGGTTTGTTTTGTTTTTTCAGCCTAATGATGGCTTGCTTCACTGATAGTGACAGCTCTTTGGATCTCATCTTGAGAGTTGACAGCAACAGATTTCAAATGCAAATAGCACACTTGAAATGAACTCTTCTGCTCATTGTAATTGGGATAATGAACCTTTTATCTGCTCATTGTAATTGGGATAATGAGGGAATAACACACACCTGGCCATGGAACAGCTGAGAAACCAATTGTCCCATTACTTTTGGTCCCTTAACAAGTGGGAGGCACATATGCAAACTGTTGTAATTCCTACACCGTTCACCTGATTTGGATGTAAATACCCTCAAATTAAAGCTGACAGTCTGCAGTTAAAGCACATCTTGTTCATTTATTTTCAAATCCATTGTGGTGGTGTATAGAGCCAAAAATTTTAGAATTGTGTCGATTTCCCAATATTTATGGACCTGACTGTAGTTTTAAATTAGAGGGGCAAAGGTTTAAAAGTAATATCAGGAAGTATTACTTTACTCAGAGAGTAGTGGATGCATGGAATAGCCTTCCTGCAGAAGTGGTAGCTGCAAATACAGTCAAGGAGTTTAAGCATGCATGGGATAGGCATAAGGCCATCCTTCATATAAGATAGGGCCAGGGGCTATTCATAGAACTCAGTATATTGGGCAGACTAGATGGGCCAAATAGTCAAAATAATGTATGAGGGGGCACTCTGTTATCAGGGCCACATAGACCATCAATGAAATACTCAATCTCATTCTTATCATTGAGACTAGAAAGATAAAAAGAGAGTATCACACAAAATTAAAAGGATGTACAGAGGGTCACATAAAAATTCCTAACTAACGCATCAAAAACGCAGGTGCGGTTTTTAGTATTTTTAGTATTTTTTGGTATTTTTTACTATGTTCATCTTTTAATATAACTATCATGTTTATTTTAAGTACTATCTTCAATATAATTAGTATATGTGTATGAATAAGCAACAATATGAAAGACATAAAGAAATGAGGGTGTTATGGTGACTACAATGCCAGTTGTTGGATTGCAATTCCAGATTTTGTGGATTATCCTTTTTCGAAATCACCTGTGAGGAAAAGATTGCTGACCTTATAAAAAGAACATTATCGTATTTGCTGTCCACCACTGAGGAAGGTGCGTTCTTTTGACCCCGAAACGCATTTGGTAAAGAAGGACAGCAATCGAATTTACACTCAACGATATACAGTTCACATACAGGAGCGATTAACAATTACAATTATTCGAAGCTTAACAATCGATCCAATATAGCGGAGCCGAGAAGTTTTTGAGATCTTTAAACACGCCCTGCTTCCTGCTGCCGTCACGTGGGACGCCACGAGAAGACGGCTGGATCACGTGGGACGCCACGGAGGTCCTAGCAGGCTGAAAAGTTAGGAAGACATCAGAGAAGCTACATACGACGTGGAGTGGTAAAGTACATACGAACTGTGCAATATAAGTCTGGATGCGAACATAGAACAGAGAAGGCTATTTAGATATTGATTCACTATATGGTTTTAATACAGATGGACATTGCACCTTAGCTACTATTGGAAAGTCTTTATTAAGATTTTGTCTATATCACGATTTTTTCTACGATTATTTCTACGACTTTTTCTATGATTATTTCACATTGGGACTTTGATGCTGCTGGTTCTCCTATCTTGATGCACATGAGACTGCCGTTGATCCATTGATATTGCTGCTGATTTTATTAGCTTCTACTGCACATAGCACTTTTCTGCTATTTAATTATTGCACATATCACTTTGTCATTGCTGTTGCTTAACTGCTGCTAGTATATTTAGGATTGTTGGTGCTGTCTGATATATTGCGGCCAATACAGATAGCAATTTTTATTGTTGCGTGACATCTATTGTTGATCTGGATCCATTGATTGTATTGCTGCTACTGCACATAGCACTTTGCATTGCTGCTGTTTTTTATGCTGTCTATATATAGTATATTGCTGCCAATCCATATATCACATTTTTTCTATTGCTTGTTATCTACTGCTGATCTGGATACATTGATTTTATAATTATTGTTCCTCATTTTTAGGTTTTAGTATTCACAATCACAATAAATGCATTTTTATCTATTCTATGATTGATGGTCTATGTGGCCCTGATAACAGAGTGCTCCCCTCACACATTATTTTGACTTTTGATATACACTCACCTAAAGAATTATTAGGAACACCATACTAATACGGTGTTGGACCCCCTTTTGCCTTCAGAACTGCCTTAATTCTACGTGGCATTGATTCAACAAGGTGCTGATTGCATTCTTTAGAAATGTTGGCCCATATTGATAGGATAGCATCTTGCAGTTGATGGAGATTTATGGGATGCACATCCAGGGCACGAAGCTCCCGTTCCACCACATCACAAAGATGCTCTATTGGGTTGAGATCTGGTGACTGTGGGGGCCATTTTAGTACAGTGAACTCATTGTCATGTTCAAGAAACCAATTCGAGCTTTGTGACATGGTGCATTATCCTGCTGGAAATAGCCATCAGAGGATGGATACATGTTCTCATTCTGTTTACGCCAAATTCGGACTCTACCATTTGAATGTCTCAACAGAAATCGAGACTCATCAGACCAGGCAACATTTTTCCAGTCTTCAACAGTCCAATTTTGGTGAGCTTGTAGTAAACTGCATGGCCTTGTCATGCCACTCTGCTGCAAAGGCTTGCTGAACACAGACATATGAATACAAAACAGGGCAACTAATAATACAAGCAGGAGTTCACGCAAGGGAGCAGGAGTGGCAATGAGCAGAGAAGGACTTGCTCCACCAGTAGTAAACTGCATGGCCGTGTCATGCCACTCTGCTGCAAAGGCTTGCTGAACACAGACATATGAATACAAAACAACTAAAACATAACTGGCAGAACAGATATCAGAAAGACAGGAAAGAGGACATCAGAGAACATAAATGAACAAGTAGGGAAACCCACAGAGCACAGATAGACACGGATCCGATGGGTCAGCAGCATGGGAGAGAAATTGTAGTCTCTTGTGTAAATTGTAGTCTCTTGTGTAAATTGTAGTCTCTTTTTCCTATTTGTAGTGGAGATGAGTGGTACCCGGTGGGGTCTTCTGCTGTTGTAGCCCATCCGCCTCAAGGTTGTGCGTGTTGTGGCTTCACAAATGCTTTGCTGCATACCTCGGTTGTAACGAGTGGTTATTTCAGTCAACGTTGCTCTTCTATTAGCTTAAATCAGTCGGCCCATTCTCCTCTGACCTCTAGCATCCACAAGGCATTTTTGCCCACAGGACAGCCGCATACTGGATATTTTTCCCTTTTCACATCATTCTTTGTAAACCCTAGAAATGGTTGTGCGTGAAAATCGCAGTAACTGAGCAGATTGTGAAATACTCAGACCGGCCCGTCTGGCACCAACAACCATGCCACGCTCAAAATTGCTTAAATCACCTTTCTTTCCCATTCTGACCGCCAGTTTGGAGTTCAGGAGATTGTCTTGACCAGGATCACATCCCTAAATGCATTGAATCAACTGCCATGTGATTGGTTGACTAGATAATTGCATTAATGAGAAATAGAACAGGTGTTCCTAATAATTCTTTAGGTGAGTGTATATACAGGCTGTGGGTGAGCCAGAGAGGTAGTGCACCTATTTCATCTCTACTTTGGTGGGTGAGCCGCTTGGAACCTTTTTCCTATAACAGACTAGATGGCCCAAATAGTTCTTATCTGCCGACACATTTTATG
Source organism: Bufo bufo (assembly GCF_905171765.1). Classification (NCBI taxonomy): domain Eukaryota; kingdom Metazoa; phylum Chordata; class Amphibia; order Anura; family Bufonidae; genus Bufo; species Bufo bufo. The sequence goes on from NC_053389.1 coordinate 285,474,510, forward strand.
TTTCTATGTTTCTATTCCCAGCTTTCCCAAGGGTTGTGAGAGAAATAATAAATTGTGCCACTTTATTAACAGTATGTGCCTTTAATGTTGGCACAAAGTGAATATGTAAACTGCACCAGCTTTGAGGTGGCATAAGAAAGAGAAACTAGTCTTGTGAGTTGCTACAAATTTGTCAGTCTGTGCCACTTGGATACATTTGGTGCAATTTGCTCTCTTATGCCAACCTAACAATTATTTATAAATGTTCCTCACTGTGCTTTCAGAAAGTTCATCTTAGTGCTTCATAAACCCTGGCTACAAAAAGAGTCTTTACAATCCCACATGGTGCAAGGGTACAAATATAATTTTGCAAGCAAAATGTTCCAGAATTATTGCAAAAATTGCACTGTGGCTAGTGTTGAGCGAATCTAAGAGATCCGAATAAATTTGATTCGCCGCAAACCTCGTTCTTCGTGATACCGAATCAATTTTACCTGAAATAGTGTAAAAAACAAAAATAAAAATCATACTTAACTCATCCATTTGCTTGTGACAGGCCGGCCACTGCCAACTTGTGCACAGTGACGTATCATCAATCAAGATGGCGGCTGGCCCGTCGCGAGCAAATGTGTCACGAGTTGGAGGTCCCAGGAGAGACCACCGCGTCGTCAAGCAATAAACGGAAATCAGGTACAGACACATAAGAGTTTATTGCACAAACAGAAACATGGAAAGCAGCACAGATAAAACATGAGCTCTATGTACCGTCAGCACAGTGGAAGAAAACCCCCACTGCGCCACTGTCTAGTAATACTCCAGAGGGGCGTAACTAAGCAACTCCTGGTTTTCACTAGAGCCCTACACTCTGGAGCGTGACCTAGACAGTGACAGCAGGAGCGAATGGACAACAGGTACCAGAAGGTACCAACGGCACATAGGCATACATAACATACAGGTAAATACAAAACAGGGCAAATAATAACAAGCAGGAGTTCATGCAAGGGAGCAGGAGTGGCAATAAGCAGAGAAGGACTTGCTCCACCAGTAGTAAACTGCATGGCCTTGTCATGCCACTCTGCTGCAAAGGCTTGCTGAACACAGACATATGAATACAAAACAGGGCAACTAATAATACAAGCAGGAGTTCACGCAAGGGAGCAGGAATGGCAATGAGCAGAGAAGGACTTGCTCCACCAGTAGTAAACTGCATGGCCTTGTCATGCCACTCTGCTGCAAAGGCTTGCTGAACACAGACATATGAATACAAAACAACTAAAACATAACTGGCAGAACAGATATCAGAAAGACAGGAAAGAGGACATCAGAGAACATAAATGAACAAGTAGGGAAACCCACAGAGCACAGATAGACACGGATCCGATGGGTCAGCAGCATGGGAGAGAAAGTACAAACCAGGACCAGGAAAAGACAACACACATCAGGAGAGCTGACCCAGAACTGAGGAAACCTCAGCCTTATATACAGGTTCCATGGGTGCAGCAGAGAAGCCACACCCATGGAGCAGACAGAGGATTAACTCCTAATAGGCACACAGGGGAGTTAACCCATACAGAACTACAAATAACACAAAGGAACAGAACTTCAGCGAGGAGCGCCAAACGAGCAAGAACGGAAGGTCACAGCCAGAGATAGTGGATGTGACAAAATGGATGAAGTAAGTATGATTTTTTTTTTTATTTGACACTATCAGATGCCGCAATCAGCTATGAACGCGGCATCTGAGGGGTAAAATGATGGAGAGCGGTGCAATCGCCTCTCCCTGTCATTGCACCCACTACTTACAAAGAAATGCATTTTGTGATGAAGTAATTTGTCACAAAGCAAATTTTTTTGTAAAATTTGGTGAAGCAGCCGAATCGAAGTTTGGAATCCTTGTGGTGTACATGCAATATGCCAATTTTTTAAATGTGTTTTAGATAGAGATGAGTGAATTACTTGGAATTAGGAACCAGTCTAGAACCAGAAAACAAATCAGAATTCCAAATTGGTAGTCATAGGCAAGTCAAACGGAAAATGGAGGTCAGAATCCAGGAATATACAAGGAGCGTTAACAGGCAAGTGAGGCACAAAAGACCAAATCACAAGCATCAGTATAGAGCAATTACTAGTTACCAGTTCGGCTCGAGCATCACTATGCACGGCACATTGCGGTGTTAGGCCAAATATCGTGTGTGCTCGAGTCAGTGTATTTAAATCTAATTTAGCCTTTATTTCTTAAAAGTTTCTGGCGGGATTAGAATTCACAACGTTCTACATTACAACCCAGAATGTTAACCACTACACTATAGAGCTGCATGGCCTGTTACTGGGTAAAAAAATTAAATAAATGAGACTTCTGCTGTATAGGAATAGAGATGTCCCAAACTATTCGCCGGCAAACAGTTCCCGGCGAACATCGCTTGTTCGTGTTCGCCGCGGTGGGCGAACATATGCGATGTTCGGTCCGTCCCCTATACGTCATCATTGAGGTAATTTTGACCCTGTACCTCGCAGTCAGCAGACACATTCCAGCCAATCAGCATACCCTCCCTCCCAGACCCTCCCACCTCCTATCAAAAAGCAAGGACAGCATCCATCTTAGATTCATTCTGAAGCTGCAGTGTTAGTTAGAGCAGGGAGAGTGCTGCTGCTGCTGATTTAATAGGGAAATCATTAGCTAGGCCAGTGTTCTGTGTCCACTCCAGTCCTCAAAGACTCATCTGCTGTAAGGACAGCGACCTGACAGCACCCCAAAAAGGCTTTTTTAGGGCTGGTACATCAGTCTTCTTTTTATTTTATTTATATATATATATTGCAGTTGCCTGCGCGTGTGTGAGAGGCCACAGGCCCACAGACTGTACTGTGTGCACAACACTCATATCGGGTGGCTCAGTACCTTGCAGATAAAAAAGTCATTAAATTTTTTCTCTGTAATATAATTGCAGTTGCCTGCCAGTGTGTGTCAGGCCCACTGACTGTAGTGTGCCCACTGCCAGTGCCCACCACTCATATCGGGTGGCACAGTACCTTGCAGATAAAAAAAGTCATTTAATTTTTTCTCTGTAATATAATTGCAGTTGCCTGCCAGTGAGTGTCAGGCCCACTGACTGTACTGTGCCCACTGCCAGTGCCTACCACTCATATCGGGTGGCACAGTACCTTGCAGATAAAAAAAGTAATAAATTTTTTTCTCTGTAATATAATTGCAGTTGCCTGCAAGTGTGTGTCAAGCCCACAGACTGTACTGTGCCCACTGACCACCACTCATATCGGGTGGCACAGTACCTTGCAGATAAAAAAGTCATTTAATTTTTTCTCTGCAATATAATTGCAGTTGCCTGCCAGTGTGTTTCAGGCCCACTGACTGTACTGTGCCCACTGCCAGTGCCCACCACTCATATCGGGTGGCACAGTACCTTGCAGATAAAAAAGTCATTTAAATTTTTTCTCTGAAATATAATTGCAGTTGCCTGCCAGTGAGTGTCAGGCCAACAAACTGTACTGTGGCCACTGCCCACCACTCATATCGGGTGGCACAGTACCTTGCAGATAAAAAAGTCATTACATTTTTTCTCTGTAATATAATTGCAGTTGCCTGCAAGTGTGTGTCAGGCCCATTGACTGTACTGTGCCCACTGCCAGTGCCCACCACTCATATCGGGTGGCACAGTACCTTTCAGATGAAAAAGTCATTTAAATTTTTTATCTGAAATATAATTGCAGTTGCCTGCCAGTGAGTGTCAGGCCTCTCAGACTGTACTGTGCCCACTGCCCACCACTCATATCGGGTGGCACAGTACCTTGCAGATAAAAAAGTAATTTTATTTTTTCTCTGTAATATAATTGCAGTTGCCTGCCAGTGAGTGTCAGGCCAACAAACTGTACTGTGGCCACTGCCCACCACTCATATCGGGTGGCACAGTACCTTGCAGATAAAAAAGTCATTACATTTTTTCTCTGTAATATAATTGCAGTTGCCTGCAAGTGTGTGTCAAGCCCACAGACTGTACTGTGCCCACTGACCACCACTCATATCGGGTGGCACAGTACCTTGCAGATAAAAAAGTCATTTAATTTTTTCTCTGCAATATAATTGCAGTTGCCTGCCAGTGTGTTTCAGGCCCACTGACTGTACTGTGCCCACTGCCAGTGCCCACCACTCATATCGGGTGGCACAGTACCTTGCAGATAAAAAAGTCATTTAAATTTTTTCTCTGAAATATAATTGCAGTTGCCTGCCAGTGAGTGTCAGGCCAACAAACTGTACTGTGGCCACTGCCCACCACTCATATCGGGTGGCACAGTACCTTGCAGATAAAAAAGTCATTACATTTTTTCTCTGTAATATAATTGCAGTTGCCTGCAAGTGTGTGTCAGGCCCATTGACTGTACTGTGCCCACTGCCAGTGCCCACCACTCATATCGGGTGGCACAGTACCTTTCAGATAAAAAAGTCATTTAAATTTTTTATCTGAAATATAATTGCAGTTGCCTGCCAGTGAGTGTCAGGCCTCTCAGACTGTACTGTGCCCACTGCCCACCACTCATATCGGGTGGCACAGTACCTTGCAGATAAAAAAGTAATTTTATTTTTTCTCTGTAATATAATTGCAGTTGCCTGCCAGTGAGTGTCAGGCCAACAAACTGTACTGTGGCCACTGCCCACCACTCATATCGGGTGGCACAGTACCTTGCAGATAAAAAAGTCATTACATTTTTTCTCTGTAATATAATTGCAGTTGCCTGCAAGTGTGTGTCAGGCCCATTGACTGTACTGTGCCCACTGCCAGTGCCCACCACTCATATCGGGTGGCACAGTACCTTGCAGATAAAAAGTCATTTAAATATTTTCTCTGAAATATAATTGCAGTTGCCTGCCAGTGAGTGTCAGGCCAACAAACTGTACTGTGGCCACTGCCCACCACTCATATCGGGTGGCACAGTACCTTGCAGATAAAAAAAGTAATTACATTTTTTCACTTTAATATAATTTCAGTTGTCTGCCAGTGTGTGTCAGGCCCACTGACTGTACTGTGCCCACTGCCAGTGCCCACCACTCATATCGGGTGGCACAGTACCTTGCAGATAAAAAAGTTATAATTTTTTTTCTCTGTAATATAATTGCAGTTGCCTGCCAGTGTGTGTCAGGCCTACTGACTGTACTGTGCCAACTGCCAGTGCCCACCACTCATATCGGGTGGCACAGTACCTTGCAGATTCAAAAGTCATTTAATTTTTTCTCTGTAATATAATTGCAGTTGCCTGCCTGTGTGT